>NC_079384.1:10803639-10986139 GCF_021018895.1 Seriola aureovittata
ACATGGAAAAACTGGACAGTGGCGGAATATGAGTAATAATCTTGCCGTTTATAGCAGGATATATTTACCAAGTGTGTGTCCATGTGCAAAAAATTCAGATCACGATTACTTACAAACACTAGATGCCCCCCACAAAAAGCCAGCACCTATACAGTTCTTTTGAGTCTTCAAGTTAATTACAGCTGTGTCGCTAGGCAACCCTGCACATCCCATGTGAAGATGAATTTGAACCTTTCCCACACAAATTGCAGCTCAATTATGCTGCAATTTATGCAGGAAGGAGAAAGAAATGGACAAAATGCTACATTTTACAGAATTGTGGATGAAGAACTCTGTCCAACACACACTGTGGGGTTTGCAGAGAGCTGGAGGTGAGTGAACTCTGAAAGAACAAGGTAATGTACAGTCTGATAACATATGATGTACTGATCTCTGCTCTGTAACATGGATGAATTAGATTATAGAATAATGCTCCATTAGTTGTGCCACATGGTGCAAATTTCACATTTGCTCACTAATTTCCGCCTGTCTTCCCTTACACCTGTCACACTGACAGTCCCAATTCCAACAAGAAATAGTTTTGACTATAGTCGGCCCAACAATGGTGTTGCTTTGGGTACTGAATCTATAGTAGGTATCGGTCTGATGGCGATTTTGATGGTGCTGTTACATGCTGTCAACTGTTTCATTTCTGGTAAGTGTAATGTGGACTCAAAAGCAAGGCTCAACAACCAACCCTGTCTCCTCGAAATTACATTTTTATAATACTAATTTGCTTTCCCAATTATGTTTTGTGGCGAAATAATAAAATATTTCTAATGGAGTCCCATGCTTCAATGCTTTTTAATATTTAACCTATACCACGACCTTTCCCTAACCTTGACCGAGTGCTGTGAGAGACAGGGTTGCAACAGCAGAGCAAGTCAGCTTAAAAGAGGTTAAGTTTGTCCAGAACCACAGCGGGGGTGAACAATAGGCAATCAGTCAGTGGAGGCAAAAAAAAGAGAAAAAATCCTAAAACGGAGAAGCCAAGCAAAACCCCAAAGAAGGCAGGAATCATAAAGTAGGATGGCAGAAAAAGAAGCAGGGTTCTACAGCTATGGGCTATGGTAGCGAAATACATGATCTGACAGAAGAACTACTATTTGTGGTCAGGTCAGGTAGTACAGAACATGTTAGAGCTGAAGTGATTACAAGTAGATTGAGCAAAAATTTAATAAATATATTATTTTATATCTATAATTTTATTATTTAATATGTTAATAATTGATTAATCATTTCAGTTATTTTGCAAGGAAACGTGCCAAAGCATTCTCTGGTTGCACCTTCTCCAATATGAGCATTTTCCTCTTTTGTGCTAGGTGCTAACAGACTGAAAAACTTTGGGTTTGGGAGTGTTGGTCACACAAAAATAAATAATTTGAAGACGATGAATCACACACTGTAACACTTGTAACACACACTTTAACATTTTCTGACATTTTACAGATAAATTAATTCTTTGAGAAAATAAATCAGCAGAATAACTGATAATGAAATTAATCTGTAGTTGCAGCTCTGCTAGACATACACTGAGTCAATACTGTGTCGATAGCTGTTGTTGATGGGGACATATAAGCATATCAAGCAATGTATAAATTAGAAAATGGTTTATAAATTTACTAAATAACCAATTTATAAACCATTATAAAGTATGCCTTGTAAGAATGTGGTTAATTAAAAGCTTTTCTTAGTTGTATGAGGATGCTTCTCTCTGTAGTGTGTGTAAAATAAAGATGACAAAGATCTCTTTATGAAGAAAGCTCAAAGAGAAGCATGACTCACCTGGAAAGCTCAATGAAGTATAACTACATATACGCAGAGACACACAGGTGCATTCAACACATTAACATTCACAAACACACAGTATGCCCCCCAGAACAACACACACATACACATTCACTATACACACTGTATATATGTATACCATATAGATACAACTGTGTCAGCATACATAATCCCACAGCATGAGTGTGTGTCATACCTCGATGACAAGGTCATTTGCAAATGTTCCACTCATATAATGCAGTGATTCACTCTGTTAGGTAAGTGAGTGGGAGCCGTTAAGAGGGTGCATATTTTTAGTCTCTACATTTCCCTTGGACTCAGCTCGTACTGGGAACATGGGGCAACGACACTGCATATATGCATATAGTTGTACGTCAGATGAAGGCAGTGACATATACTTTTATAGACCATGTAGACTAATCTGTGAGTTGAATAAACCATGAAATAATAAAACTAGAACAAGTCTGCAGTGAAATTGTGACCTTGACAACCCAAATAAGGCAATAAATGTGTTTATATGATGCAAAAAAAAAGTAATTAAATGGTTCATATGATGGAAAAGACTTATGTTCAGAATTTCTATTTTGCTTCGATTACTGGCAAAAATATTTCTGCATTTGTCGTTCTAGCTACTGCATGTATGGTCTACATGAATTTATTAGACAACATGCAGTAGATGATAAAACTGAAGTGATGATGGGATGTAGCTTCTGGATAATTACAGTTCAGTCAGGTGTTTAACGAGGATTATAGCAAAAATAATAAATATAGCAACAATTAAAGCAGTAAATTTATTTTATTTAAACTAGAAAAGAGTATATTAAGAGGCTGTCATCAATGTTTTCCTACACTACATAAATCTGCTGCCACACAATTTCATTTATCATGTGATTCTGACTCAGACTCAAAGCCAGATTATTTAGCAAAACATAGTAAATATGCATTAAAATTAAATTTAAAAAGGTTCACTCTCTCATTTAATGTCTGTACTAGTCTGGCATCCATTTTGTACACACCTCTCAACATTGACCAGATAACACACACACACACACAGACACACACACACACACAGACACACACACACACACACACACACACACACACACACACACACAACACACACACACACACACACGACTGTTCCAGTTTTTTGGACCTCCTGCTGTACCACTGGTCCCTTACAGTTGCAAACGCACCCCCAAGCTACAGATCATATTTCTTTGGTACTTTTCAGTCCTCACTTTGGGTGATGGACAGAGACATTTGAGCTCCATTTCTTGGAGTCCCCAAGTCTTGGTGTTTGTCTTCAAAATCACCAAAGATTGAATCCACAACCTCAAAACTTCAGAGCCATCCTCCAACTCCTTGAGCCACTTGGTCAAGCACTTCAGCACTGTGTGTGTGTCTTGGAGCATGTGAGTCTTTGGCTGTTGGACAAAATGCACTGAGCCAAATAAGGATCAAACCCATGTCCTCAAAACCTCAAAGCGACAAGCACTCCTTTAACACCCTGCACTACTTATAAGACATGACCAGTGTTTGTTAGAGCCTCTGGGTGTTTTGGTGTTGGACAACAAACTTCAGTACAGCACCTGAGCTATTTGACCAGACAAGCTGAGCTTCATTTCTTGAAGCTTTTGACTCCTTTTGCCACTAGACTTCAAAATTCAACGAGGATCACAATGATCAAACTGCAAAACCATCCTCAAATATGCTGAACTTTTCAATTAGGGACTGTTTCATTCTATTTCATAGAGGAAAGGAAAAGTTGGGGAAACCTTTGGCAGGTCATGGCAGCCAAGTGGAAAGGCACTGGAGTAACAAGACCATTCACAACGTTTTTGAGGTTGTGGGTTTGATCCTGTGGCAACTTGTTCTACTTTGATGTCCAGCACCCAGAGGAAAGACTAAAAGACTATATCAAATACAGGGAGCATTGATGTAGTGACAGCTCATGGAGTAAGAGACAGTTTGGTGCCTTTAGGGTTATGGGTTTGATCCCTGTGAGGTGTCTGTAGTCAAATATGTCAGAGAGTTAGAGGTCAATTCTGGAGGTTTGAAGTTTTGGGTTCAAACCTCAAGAACTTTTAAGTCGCTAAACACAAAGGCTGTAGGAAATAGGAGTCATTCTGACCAAATAGCTAATGGTGTTAGATGCCTGCTTGGAAGGTCTATGGTTGTGAGTTCAATCCTCACAAAGCTCTGTGAATTCCTCCAACATGTAAAGTGAAGACTAAAAAGTGAGCTGAGAGAAGCTGTCAGTTTGAAGGGAATTGGTACCTGGAGCATCAAATCCAATCTCACCACAGAGGGTGGGTGGGGTGGGGGAGGGCAGCCTTGCCCCACCACTGCTGATGCAGGAGTGGGCCTCCTAAATGTCCTGTGATATCTGACAGGTCCACTGTTGATGAGTGTGTAACGATGGCATGGACCGGTGTCGGATAGATATGCAAGCACAAACGCGCATGCAAACACATGCACACACACAAACACCACTCTCTGTAGCAAGAGATTAAGTCCAATGTTAAACAAAGAGGCAGAGCTGGTTTCCGACATGCCAGCTCTTTAATTAGACCACTGGTATCTGAGGACACAGATACCCCTACACACAGACATGCACACACCACACATGCACACACACACGGTAGCTCTCAGAAAAGCTATAGAACATCATTAAGAACAATAAGTAAATAAACTATGTTGTACAAGCTAATTTTGAACACGCACACACAAACTCTAACGCTAATAATGCTGCTGTTGCTAATTATTTGTAATCCAAATTATTTATCTGTCTAGTGTTTGTCACAGTGAGATGTTGCCACAGGCAGATAGGAAGTGGAGCAGCCAATCAGCTGTCACCTTCTCTGATGTGTTGTGAGGCTCCACAGACCAGACAGCCTCTTTGGGTAAGTGGCCTGCTATACAGTATTTGCTAACACAGGCTACTCAAACAATCCAACAGGCTTGCTGAACATTACATCCATTCGTCACTATTGATAAATTAATTATGCAATGACTGACAACTGCTGTCTGCTCCTACTCGTTTTTGTTTAATCTTTTCTTTCTTCTCGATCTCTACTCTTAAAACGTATAACTCTGATATTCACTGTGTGCTTACTCATATTATTTAGGAACTTCCACTTTCTACTTAGACACAATCTTAGTGTTACTGGGTAGGCTGTTGCTGCCCTCTTGGATTAGCTCCTAGCCTATCAATTTAACTTTTAGTAACACACAGCTACTGCTATCTTGCCAACTGTGTTTCAATAGTGCGTTCCAGCTGCATTCATGTTGTTGCTTCTGTATTTGTGTTGTGGCTTTTGCATTACGTTGACCCACCTGGGCCACCGTAACCGTTAACATTTACAGCATTTCAAACAAAAGTAATGTCTGACACCTACAGCTGAAAACTATTTTCTTTAATTATCGAATGGTTAAGTTTTAGAGATTCTGATTTATGATAAATGACAAGATATGATATTTTTCGATTATTTGACAAAAAACAAAATCCTCATATTTGAAAAACCAGGAAATAAAATATGGCAAAAATGATTAATCAATTATGAACATAGTTGCTGATTAATTTTCTCTCAACTAATTGATTAATTGAATGATTGCTGCAGCACCACTACAGTTTGGAATTAACAGTTTTAAAAAGTTGCTCTGTAAAAATACCACTGTGATTCAATGAAAAAAAAAATAGATACCACCATTTCTGTCACCAGGGAACTAAAATCTAAAGCATCCATTGTTGCAGGATAAGCAACTGCACTCAGTAGAGCAATAGCATAAGCAGTACAGACAAAATAATCTTGAACAAGGGAATTGTTGTTGTTTTCCTAACACCAGCTAGAGGTTATAAGACGAATCTCTTAAGGCCATTCTGGGACATCAAAATTCTCAGCCACCCAGTCTCAATATTTGCTTATTGCTGGTTACAGTCACAAGGGGATTTTGCATTGAGTCAAACGCCAACAACAGACAAATACACTCACACCCTAAATTCAGAGTAGTTTCTGATTCATTTAACCTGAATGTACAGGCCACAGTGCCACCAGTCAATCAAAGACACACACATCTACTGTACCTAGACAGACCATCAAGCACTGACCCCCCTGTGGTCAGTCCCATCACTGTGAACAGCTACAGTACGTTATGGTGAAGTCATACTCCTCTATGTCTATCTCTTTGATCTCTTTGACAGGCCTCCATACAATGTAGATGAGGCAGCTGTCGTTCTGTCTATGAACAGTTGTGTGTGATGTCTTTGTGCCAGCAGTGACCGTGCAAAAAGTGTATGTCAACATTTTACAAAAGAACAGTGGGTGGTAGGACATGTCCCTCCTTGACCTTTGCCTTGACCTTGACCTTGACCTTGACCTTGGAGAAGCATCTGCCTGCTGAAGCCTCATCTAAAAAGGTAAGACCCTGCTCTTAGCAGGGGAATAAAGATTGGTCAAAATAAGAGGAGTTTCTGAGTGGCAACTTGTGTGTGAGTAAGATAGCTATGGCTTCATGGCAATGCTGCACACTGTAGTGTAAAGTTTAGGAACCTGTTGTTAGTTATTGATGTGTATTTAATACAGTGTAAAATTTTGTTTTTTTAAAAAAAAAAAAATCAGATTACAATCCCATAGATTCTTTACAATGGTAGACTGCAATTAGCAGAATCAATCATAATTACAATCAAACAATAATCAACTAAGGCTGCAACTATTAGTCAATTGATTGATAAGGCAATTGACAGATAATTAAGCTACAACAATTTTTTATGATTAATTGTTTTAGTCAGATGTGAGGATTTGATGCTTTTTTTGTCATATGGCAGTAAACTGAATATCTGGATTTTGGACTGTTGCTCAGACAAAATATGACATTTTAAGTTGTCAGCTTGGTGTTTGGTAAATTAAGAAAATTATTTTCTGGCATTGTGTATACAAAACAATCAATTAATTGAAAAACGGACCGGCAGATAAATCAACAATGAAAATAATCTTCAGTTGCAGCTACAATCATTAAATCCACACAATTATTTTAACATAATACAGCACTTTACAAAATGGCATCTATTCAATCATTGTAATGTTACCCCTGTTTTCTTAAATGTCATTACTTTATGAAACTAGAAGCAATCAAAATATATCTGAACATAGGTCACATTTTGGCACAAATTGTTTCATAATCGGAGAAACCCAGTTGCCATGCTCATTTAAAATAAATCCCCGTCCTTGCACTTAATCTCCTTTCAGCAAAAACCTTGACACATTCACACTCACGATAGTATTGTGCTCCACATAAACACTGCTGAGGTAAGCCACAGTCAGGACTGACAAAATGTAATCTCCTTCACCCAGGTGGAGTCACTGAAACTGAGGGCCAGAGGGACGGACTGAATTTCCTGTCATAAGGAGGCAGAAAAACACACACACCAGAATTTGCCCTGGACAACTTTATCTGTATCAGAGAACTTCTATTTTTCATCATGGTGTTGTTACCACACCATGCTAATGCATTTTATAGCTCATATATTACAAAACATCATACACTATATCACTCTTCACCATTTTTTATGGCCTGAAAATCAAGAGATTTGAAACTTGCGAGTATTTCATCACAGTGTCAATTATTGTCGGTTTATATTTTTGTCAAAGCTTCATCATCATTACATGGTAATGTAGTTGTAGGTGCAGTTGTATTTATAACTTCCAGACCAATATGACACAACTTTGACAACAATAAAAGCAGACATGATGTTCACTGTGTTTCAAGTTTCAAATATTGGTTATTTTGACACCATAATTGAATATAAATCAATTAATGGAAGCTAGTGGCTTTATGCAAATAAGGAAGTGCCTTGGTGGCCTAAGGGTTTACAGGTAATGAAAATGAACTGTTATTGTATACCCCCAGTTTGAGTTGTGCTGGGGATCTTTATTTCATGCCATTCCCTTATGTCTCTCTCCCCCCACTTCCTGTCTCCTCTCTACTGTTGACTATTACAAAAATGGATTAAAATTCCCCCAAATTCTTTCTGGGCAAGTAATGCATGTTCAAATGCTTAAACAGTGGTATGGCCCTTTATTGAAATGCAGAGTTATTACTTAGGAGGTATTATTTCATTGCATTTCATATTCATTCAGTCTCTATTTTTTACCCAGTGACAGGACATGAAGGATAAAAGAGTGGACTAAAACCCTTGGTAAGCATTCAGCTCAGGGATAAAAAAAAAAGAAGAAGAAAGAAGCAGAGGACATGGGATGAAGCCAAGGATGAAGAATGTTGCAAGAGGAGAGGATGTTAGAAAAACCTAAATGGGACAGAGGTGCTCAATCAAACTCGGTGATTTCTTTATAGTCTATACGTAAACTAAAGGCAGTAGGTAGACTGACCGATACACAACATAGACAGAAGATGATAAAGTAAACTATGAGCAAAAATCAGGGTAGGACAAATGGGAAAACTGGGACGTTGGGGGGAACTAAGGAAGGACAGTTTTTTTTTTTTTCTGGAGGGAGAGACTGCACTCCAACCAAGGGCAACAGCAATTGTGGGCATCTGTCATCGGCCATCTGGGAGAGCCCTAAGGCTGCTGTGGGGACCAAAGCAAATGTGACCTGAGCACGAATGACTGTAGTGTACTGGAATCAGTGTATATAGTCAAATGCAAGAGGAAAAAAGCAATAATCATACAGCATTCAAACCAAGACTTTGTATTTACACCTGGTGAATCAAACAATTCATTCGGTATTTTCCTCAAAATACAATTTAATGTAATGTGGTCAGGTTAGGAATAGTTTGAGATTTAGGGAAATATGCTTATTTGCTCAATATCATTCTCACGTCTGGTAAATACCAGGTTACAGTCGGTTAGATTAGCTTTGCACAAAGGCTGGAAACAGAGGGAAGCAACTAGCCTGCCTTTCCCCAAATGTTGTAAAACTCACAAAGGTGATCTGTCGAATTTGGTCCTCAAAAACTGGTTTATTTAGCAAATGATTAATTATTAAACTTTAGAAGTGCTTGTAAGTGTATTTCACCTAACATACTGTATGTCAGCATATGCTTTAAACTGACTGATTATGGCTTGTTTCAGAGATCTTATAAACAGGTTGAGGGACATACAAATATGGCGAGAATGCTGATTACAATGAGATGGATTAGTTGGAACAACTGTGCTGTTTCTCTGACAGGGAGATGTGGGCTGTTGAAGGGATCGGCCTGCAGTCAGCTGTAATCCTCCTCTTCCTTCCTTCCACGCTCAAAACAAGACTTGACCCAAATTCTCTTTAATAGTTTTAGATACATTCAACAAATGGGAGCTTATTGCAAGAATTATCATGGCTAAATGATGCCAACAAAATGTGTGAATCCATGCAGCATGTGGTATATGTTGGTGAAAATCAAGCTATTATATTTCCTTCTCTACTTTAAGATGGTTTTTATGTTAGATTTTGCTCTAACCCATAGGTCCTCTGTGATTGTTCATATTTAAATTATATACACATATGTTGAAGGTGAAATTCAAAGCCTAGAAACTTCAATGTGAGTTATTCTTCGTCATATTTGGTTTATTTGCTCAGCCTTGGGGCCAAGAACATTTGTTTTACTAACTGTTCTGTGTGAGTGTAGCTGACTCACTTACCAAATTAGTACAAATCTCTAATGTTTCTGTTCAAGTTACTTCCTCTGTAGTCAGTTCAACCTCTTAAGAGTTATCTAATTAGCTCAGTGTCTATTGTCTGTGACCAGTTCAGTTAGTTTTCTCTGCCCATCCTGGCAGTATTGTATTTTTTATCTTTGATTCCTATACAGAGAGAGCTACATGATGTTTTTGAAGTCTGAAATTAAGAGCGTGGCAAGTTCTCTACACTTGGATCTTGTTAAGTTTTAAAGGGACAGGGTTTTCTTGACGAAAGAAAAGGAGAGGTAGGCAGGAAACTGCACATTGCAAGCTCACCAAAATTTGATGAGGAAACATTTTGACCTTCAAGGCATGTTAACTAACAGCAGGTTGTATATATATATAGACAAACCAGACAGTCCAGTGTTCTGGTGGAGCTATTCCTTACATCTGACAGACTTTTAATAGTGAGTAACTATCTTCTGGGGCTGCGTGAAAACAGTTTCAAGTGATATTTCTGGAGAGGTCATTATTTAAAGCTCTACCTGCTGTCTGTCTAAACAACTTTATCTCCTACAAATTTATCTCATTAAATAATTGTTCCACCTTTTACTTAGATTTCCAATTTACAGCTGCTGCAAATGCCAGCTTGCCACATCAAACTGTCAAGGTAGTGGGTTGTTGGGTCCATTATTGCATTTCTTTTTATAAATTCTGAAAACAACCTTGGATACAAACTTGGCATAGAAAATAACCCCTGCAGCTATTTGAAGAATATGAACAAGAGACTATTCAACTCTCCTGGCACAAACACATGTGTGTGAACACATCTTTACATTTACAAAAGGACCTTAAGGGCGAGCATGGTAAAGCTACTTTCTGCCTGTTTTCCCTTTGAGCTTCGTGCTCCTGATAGCTCTCAGATCAGTAACTGCATGGCACTGATAGTGCAGGCTGAAGCAAGGACTCGTGACGTCTCAATCACAAAGACATGCACCTTATCTCAGTCTGTTTCTCCATTTTTTTTTTTTTTTTTTTTTTTTTAAATCTTTGGCAGCAAGTTACATTCCCACTGTTTTAAGAACTTCAGCAAAATGCTAAATATGTTTATGCTAAATGATGGCATGCCAGGCAGAAAATCCTTCCATCTGGAGGGGAAACGTATGCTTTCCATGTGGAGTGATAGCAGGAGGTGGGAGGAGGGAAACATGGAGGCAGGGATGACTAATGCGGATGACTAAGAGATGTGTTCAGGGTGCTTTTCCATGTCATTTGTCTAGGCCATGTCTAGCCCATCAGTTGATAAATATATATTGTGCGGAGATGTTGGTGAGACCCCTGTGTTGCTATTGTATTTTTCATTTCCATTTTTTTTCCATTTTTCATATGGGTGCCATAGAGTGAGCAAAGCATGAACAACAGGAGATACTTAAAATATATGATTGTTCACAACATAGCTGGTGAGTGTTTTTCTCCCAGCGATGCCCAAAATGCAGGAATATAAATCCTACTGCACAAAAGCCATAGCAACCACATTAGGGTTGCGACTGACGAGTATTTTCATTAAAAGATTAATCTACTGATTAATCAATCAATAAAATATCAATATAGAACAATTTGGTCTATAAAATGTAAAAAAAAAAAAAAAAAAAAAAAAAAGCAAGAAAAAAAAAAAGCCAATTTTCCTAAAATCCAAGGTGGTCTTTCCAAATGTCTTGTTTTGTCCAACAGTCCAGAGGTAAAACATTAAATTTTAAATGAGATAAAACAGACAAAAGCAGCACATCCTCATATTGAACAAAGCTTGCCCAAAGGAATGTTTCAGATTTTTACTTTAATTATTTAAATGATTACTCCATAATCAAAATAGTAGCCAATTAATTTTCTGTTGATTAATGAAACAATTAATCATCCAATTGTTGCAGCTCACATCAACACATAACAACAAGCTGATCAGTTTATTAGTTCAACAATCCCTTCATAACAGATAATCAAACAACCAAGTGAAATACTCAATTTAAAGCTGAGACTTGGCACTTGTTCGTTGAGCTGAAGCTCAGAGCCTGAAGAACAAATGTACCAACGTAAATCGTTAACTTCACTGGGTTTCACCAAACATACTATATATAGATAACATACACACACCTACCACACACACATGCTCTGACTGGCTATTTAAGCAAGTGACAAAGTAATGTAACTGTAAATCTTACAATATGGTCACCTCATAGTATGATTCTCCATACTGAAACTGGCACCTGTGGTTCATAGAGAAGAACTGTTGCTTATCATCTCATCTATTATTGCAAAAGTTATATGTCTTGATTAACTTCCAAAAAGTAAAAATAAAACAATACACGGTCACTTTGCAAATCAAACCTGCAGCAGTAGACAACAGAAATAATACTAGGCCACTGCTTCCGATGTCTAAGTTTGGTTATGCAATAAAAGTTGTATGGTTTAGTATGTTGATTCTTGGCTACCTGCATTAGTAATTACCCAAACAAACTTAAATTACTTTTCACTGCAGTGAGAATCGCTGAGGTATCTAATCACATGGTAAAGAAATTCAATGGTGTTTTATTTCAGGAGCAAATCATCTCATCGTTGACAGATGACTGCTGATACGATCACTGCTCTTTCTCGCTCCATTTCCCCTAATCATCCATCCTGCGAGTTCTTATCTGTGCTGACTCCTATTGGAAACCTAACAGGCTAAATTGGATTGACTTTTAATTAGCTGTACTCCCCAGGTAAAATGGGTTTAATTGCCTGAATTATCTTGCTGGCTCCTTATGGTGGTAGGGCAAGAAGAAGCACCTGGATAGCTTTTCTGACAAATAAACCAGTCAGTTAAATCAGTTAGAATCAAAATCATATCTGCCTCTAGAAGAAAAGATTTTTTCTGTTTTATCCAAATAATACTGACATTATGATGTTTAATTGTAGATGAAGTAAGTAATTTGAGCACAAGGTGATTATAGGACCAACTGGCTAAAACTGCTACTGATTAATAAATACACCAACTACACATGACACAGTTAATCATCAACTAGTGAGTGAAGTTGATGTTAACAATCACTATGGGTATCACCTTTAAAACTACTGTCTTGAGAAACTTGGCCATGAGCCCATGTCTCAGTGAAATGAAGAGGTAATTATTTACAACATTATTGAATTGATCTTATTGGCAATAATTACATATAATCACACAAAACAATTCTTTGGTGCTCTGTGAATAATATACAGTGGGTTTTAGAGCTTAAACAAAAAAACAAAAAAACAGCGGCCTGCATCTGGAAACAACATTAATGAAAACCAAAACAGCAAAGCTTCAAGCTGTAAAATGAAGACAGTAAACTGAAAAATGTTAAAACATTCTGTAGAGCTGAAGGGAGGGAAGAATAAAACAGACATAGGACTAAGTGTGACCAAATGTAAAAAAGGAATTCATGAGAACAATTCTCCAGTCTCTACATACATGCAGAAATATAAAAATTAATTCAACGTGCTGTAGTCCAGTTGTAATTTCATATTATTAAAGAAGCCAGAGTAGCACAGTGTTATCTCTCCCCTGAGTGAAAAGCTCCATAGCAAATCGCACAGTAGCAGAAAAACATTTCTTGATGTTGCTTTGTTAATTCATATTATACTCAAAGCATGTCCTCTCACACACAGAGGCAGCAAGAAGATGGAAAATATCAGCAACATTTATTATCAAGCTTTGTTAACAAATGAGACCCTTGTGTCACTGTGAGCTAAAATTGAAAATGTTGACAAAGATTCTGCAAGTCATTTTAGTCAGATGACCCATGATCATAACTTATTAGTGGACAGAACAGTCCAAGGGCTTCACCATCAGTACCCTGTGATTCAGCTGTGATTGAAACAGACGGCATTATACAAGCAGCAGAGCCATGCTATAATGGCTGCATCAATTAACAACCATTTAATTTGGCCTGCTTGACTGGTTTTTGTGTTCAGCAGTAATGGCCATTTGAGAGAATACAACACACCATTTAATGGAAGAACAAAGCAAAATTATTACAGAATAAGAGGCTGCACGACAAATCGGGTGAAAAGTAATGTTATGTGATGTAAAAAACAGGGAGGATGGCAATGGTTTGCACCTTTCCTTTGCAAAAAAAAAAAAAAAAAAGGTTTCCAATTTTGTCAACTGTACTGTGTGACTGAATCTAGTTTAACTGTAGGGCATAAGGACTATTTTTTTTCACTATGTCTGAAGGAAATTAAATACATTTTCTCATTAACACCATTAGCCTGCAGTATTTATCTATATATAGATAAATGAGGTTGTCCTGATATGTATGTCAATATAAAGGATAACTGTACCAACTGTATCAAAACTTCAGCATAATTAGTTGTTTCTAAAACAAACAGTAACAACAATGCTGTTTTGTAGGATGGTGTCTGCCAGCTCTCTAGTAACCATCCCACTTTACACTGCAGCAACACACACACGCATGCACGCACGCACGCACACACACACGCACACACACACACACACACACACACACACACACACACACACACACACACACACACACACACAGATTGTTCCCTCTGGACATGATGGCACATGGAATATGCAATAGGTGGGAAATATTCAACAGGAGAAAACTCATCTGCATGAACACACTGTCAAGGTGCCCCCTCCTTACTTCTGTAGGAGGGGGCACTCACTCTGGTGAAGCAGATCATAGATGTAGACAGACAGTATGAGAAGAATCAAGATTCTCCTCAGTTCACATTGCAGCATCCAGCAGGTGTATTCTGTGCACTCACTACACACCTTTTTATACACAGTTATCTTGTAGTTGTAGCATTTTGGATACAATAACTTAATCAGATGCTTTGCAGTATGAAGGTGAAATATTTTGTGGATACTTGGTGTGCCATCAGCCAAAAACTAACTTTAGTGGAGCGGAGCACTGACCTCCAGGACTAGCAAAGTAACCAACCAACCAACACACACTGCAACACGTTATAAAACTTCAACAAATCTGGTCGAGTGACTGCAGGTAACATTGAGTTTCACTGGTACTAAAATTACAGCATAGCTACCTCCCAGTTATTTTTCATATTAGATTAAGAGCATGAAAAATAGTGCCTCCCTTTTGTATTCACCAAATTAAAATTTGGTTTTGAATTACGAATCAATTCGGAATTGAATCATGACACAGAATTGAATCATGAGATTCACCACAATTCTCAGCTCGAAAAAGCAAGGGATTTGGTAAAAATGTTGAAAGTAAAATGTTGATGTAAACTGTTAAATTTGAAAACAATATTAGTAGTAACAATTTAAATCACATTTAAATCAGTAGAGTTTTACTGTAAAGCCTTAAGCTTCCAGGATTTCTCTCAGGAAATTGTTTAGCAGGGTTACTCTTACAGAAAAATGGAGTGGAACCATATAAGAATGCTGTTTCTGAGGAATTCTGTTCACGTCCATTATAAAGGACATTTTCTTTGCGGGAATGACAGATCCATGCATCCTAACAACTGCACACACAGGTGTACGTACTTGCACAAACAACACACACACACACACACAGGTATGTGGGTGTACACATCTATATGCACCACACACATACACACACAAAGAGAAACATTTTTGCACTGCTGCCTGCTGTGTTGAATCTGTACCTGCAATCCAGTCACAGAGGAACGGAGAGGTAATGGACCGCACAAAAATTCAACTTCCCACACAGCCCATAAGGTGTCGGTCCATTTCTCTGTCCATATGACAAGGACTCAAAGAGGAAGTGTGCATTAGTGCTGCTGTGTTACATACAACATGCTTTTTTGCAGATGAAGGATTCTGCATGGGCATGAAGATATAAAATCAACAAAAACGTTTCTTTCTAATGTATGTTTGTGTTCATAAATGCAGCTAAGTGTGATACATGCTGCTTAATTCACCAGCCAACAGCATTTTGGAAAAATTGTGGTAGCTGCATGTGACTGGCATTTGACAGGCAACTTCATGTTTGCTTTCCCAAACGGAGGGGAGACAGAGAAATCAAGGACTCTCTGTGCTATGCATATAGTGTATATTTTAGCACCTTGTGCGTTGATATTACATGACATAATGACAGGAGGCCCTTTTTTTTGATATATATATATATATACACACACACACACACACACACACACACAAGAGCTTGCTTGTGTGAGGGAGAGGAAAGAATGGGATTTTTTGTGTTAAATTTGTACTTTGCAAGGATCCCTGCATTTCAGTATATTTTTCCTTACAGCCAATATTAATGTTGTTTTATCTCCAGGTAGATTCTAAATCCTTCACACAAGCCCAACATCTTACACAAATGTTTTTCCCAACAGGGACGCTGACGATCCAACCTCAGGGAAGATGATTCATACTGTCAGTGTAATGATATATGAGCTGAGAAAATTACTTACTGTAGGTGTAACTAAACATTTGACTATGTATTATAGACAGGCAGCCTGTCTCTCTTCAGTTTTCATTTTATTATAGCCTCGTATTGACCAGCTTGTGTTGTCTCATTACATGTCTTCTATTGATCTTTTTTGTGGGCATTTTGACATTTTCATGGTACCTTGAAGGATTGTTTTTCCACCCTGGGCTCCAGCTGACAGCAGTGTGTTGGGAGGGGGGATCAGGAGAGAGTCGGGGAGAAGGCTTTGCCCTGTCTTCACCTCTAAGCAGCCAAATAAAGATCACAGTTATCAGTCCAGAGGCAGGTTTAAGCTGCCACTGTGTGAAGGAGACTGTCATCTGACTTGTAATGACACAGCCCGAGAGCCATTACATCTTTGATGGGAGACTTAAGCAGAAATCCATTTCAGTGTGTCTAGGGAGAGGCAAGCGCAGAGGAAGGTGGAGGGGTGTGGGGTGTTTGGGAAGAGCAATCTGAGAGCAGTCTGTTGTGATAAGGTGTACACTGCACATGCAATTTACCGGTGGAAGCTTCCAGTGAGGGTGACCGTGATTTATAATTTCACCCAGTCCATTTCAAATCATTATTGATGATAAATGCACAGAAAGAAAACAGAAGTGTTTTGTCTAAACATTTCTCATCTTAAATCGTCATTTTCTCATCTTAATCGTCATTTTCTCCTGCTACTGTCGGCAGAGAGAATGTGTGTTAACAACACAGGCAGGGGGTGCAACGATAAAATCCTGTGCAGAAAATGGCTGCTGTGGCGAACTGTGGTGAACACATGACCACAGTCTTTCTTTTGCCCACATTTTACATCACTCTTCTTTGTATATACAGAATGAAATGAAAAGGACTGTCCAACAGACTCACAAAATTAATCTGCGGCTATTTGTGTAACTGATAAAAATGCCAAACATTTTATGGCTTCTCCAAAATATGAGAATTTTCTGCTTTTACATGACTTTATATTAAATATGTTTGGGTTTTAGATTGTTGGTCTGAGATTTAAAAAAAATTGAAGACATCCAAGGCTCTGCAAAACTGCAATAGTGATTTTCACAATTTTCTACAGTTCTATGGATGAAATGATTAATTGAGAAAACATCCCTACTGTTCAAAAGCAAATGCATAATGTAGGTACGACAATCCATATCTTTCAGGTTAAAACTTGATTCAGAATTTAACCAAATAACCATATAATCAAGTTACAAGTACATTAGGTCTGAAAACAACATTACATTAAATGATTTTTAATGAAGATGTTAAATTAGTGAAATGAAACCTGTGAAACAAAAGACTGCGGTTTCAATGGTGGGAGGAGCTTAGCAGGCCAATGCTATTGGTGGACACTGATTTAAGACCTGTGGTCCTAGATGCCACAGAGCAGGTGGTACACTCCATCTGCACCTTTAAGAGGCTGAGAAATAACCCTGCTATCAGCCATATGTGTAGAAAAGCAATTTACTGCAAAAGAGGTAAACATCTCAAATATGCTGAAGTATTTCTGATGCCCTAGTGTTCTTCTGACATCGTCCTGAATGTAGCCCATCCTCGGGGAAATCCGACAGTCACACAGCTGAACACTGAAAAATACCCTCATAAAGTATCTTAAGTAGGACTGACCATGTTTTAATGTTATATATATTTTCTGAAAGGCGCTAGCTGCTTCAAACTAACGGTATTGTGAAAAAGAGAAAAAGTGGAGGAAAAAATCAGCAATTGATTACAAAATGATTCTATTTTTAAGCCTCATTTGTATTGAATTATATGATTTTATCTCTGAAGCAGCTCTCAAGCAACACTTGATGTGTGATTGTGTAAACAATGTGATTTTATTCAGTGCTAATAACCTGTGACCTTCATATAGTCTCCTCTCTAATTTTAATTTTTCATTATTCAGGAAGTAAAAATACGGTTATTGCAGACACAAAATAAAGAGGCTATGTTTGATGATTAAACTTGACAGTCTACTCTTAGTATTGTATAACTTTAGTAAAAAGTGTTTTAATTTTGAGCATTCAGTTAGATGATCATTTCAAGCCTTGTATAATATCCCTACCACATTATTTCTACAGTGACATTTCACTTAACAAATTAACACTTGACATCTCTTTTATAAAAAATTATATCATTGCAATGTTGGAAAATATTTCAAATTATATACATAGGATACAAGGATGTTTCTCTGTGACTACGTGCAGCCCAAATAATGAGATTACCACACCATCTTATTTTTTTACATGTTACACCTACAATAATATATTTCTGTTATAGCCATGTGGTTTCAGCTGATTTTCTGATTTCTTTGCATTTCATCTTGCCAATTGTCCAGAGGCTCTTCAAATAAAGAGGTGTGCCAGTTGACTGTCCATTAGTCCAGGAGCCATTAGTCAATCCTGAATATTTCCAGTAAATTAATCATTTGACACATTAGGGATGCCACACCCTGTCGCAGCTGAATAGTATTTGGAGGTACCAACAAGATATCCCTATTTTAGGATAACACAACTTAATTATTAGTCATTTACCACCCTGACTGACTGTCCCCCTGTAAAAAACAGGCCCATCAGTTATCTGTGCAAGCATCTGTAGTAATTATGATGGGAGCAAGCGAGGTCAGGTCGTGTTGAAAAAAGAGCAACGAAGTCCATGTTAGGAGGAAGATCAGCATAACACAATACTTTCAATTAGACCATTGTAAGTTTCCAGTGTGAAATGCTTTTAACCATGACAGTTCTCCAACCTTAACTGTGAGTTTATTATTGTAACCATGACGATGAAGGTCTGGTACGGCTACCGTTTGTACGCTCGTATGAGTCGCATCCGAGGATACGAACAGGCGATGTATGGTCGTTTAAGTTGGAGGAATTGTTGTACCCTCACATAAAAACACAGAATGATGAGTCTTGTAGAAAAATCTTTGATAGGTCATGCCGTTGACAAAAAGCAATATTCCTCATGTCAACAAAAAAAAAATGTTTTGTGGTTGATTGTTCAATCCTTGGTGGACTTTATCAGCAGGAGCCACAAGTCCATTGACAGTGAAGGGCTGGAGCTCAAGCTGCTCCCATCCCAATCTCGTTCCACATGATTATTCTCAATTTCACAGCTGATGGTTTTTACTGAGACAGACGGCAGCAGCCAAATGCCAAAGTACAGAGGAGAGCACCCTGAGGAGGGAGAGAAAGTTAGAGAGGGAGAGAAAAGATAAGCTGGTCACTCAACTTCATCACCAATGTTTGGGATAGAAGTAATCTGCGAATGTGACCTATTGCCAGATGCAGAGGGATGTGGGGCACTGCTCGATCTTGGGTCTGACAATACAAGCCAAAGTGAAGCTGAAGAAATGAGGGAAAACGATATATTACGATACGATGAGGTGCTGGCCCTGCAGGTAGATATCAAAGAAATGAAGGCAAAGCAGCACACTCATAACTCTGATGCAGTTGTAATTTTAATTCTGCAGACCAACATTACCATTTATCATACTTAGACCTAAAACGTCTGAACTCAAACCACCTTCTTTAATGATGAACACTGTAGGTTATAATGAGTTGGTCCTACATACACTGTCCTCCAGCTGTAAATGTTCATTAAATCTGCAGCTATTTACTTCCGCTTGAGTAATGTTTGCTATAAACTACAGTGCCCAGTTGTTTAGGGAAATTATTTAGGCTTTCTTTAAAACTGTGTTATATATTCATGACCTGGTTTACTTCCTCAGTAGCAATGACAGCCACGGACAGGCTGGAGAAGTCAGACTACTGAGAGACAGGGGATTAGATGTCTGTCTGTATGTGCAGTGATTTTATCACCACGATGGTGTCACAACCATACAACATACATTCGCAAAACTTTACAGGTGTGTTATTGGGATAAAAATAAAGGCCAAGTTCGAAGATGGGCGTGGTCTGACCAAAACTGTCAAAACTGCCTCTGTGGTAGTTCCTGATGTGTTTCCAGGACCACATACACAGACTCACAAGATGAAAACAATACCATCCCCGCTGTCACAGCTGGTAAATATTGCCAAACTCATCCCTCCAGACCCTAGTGTGGGCTAAATGCAAAATGCACTAAAAATCATGTTTCTCAAAACTTTCTGAACCCAGACCCTACACCAGCCCAAGGAAGGAATTGAACATTTGCTGACCTGGAGCCTGTTGCACCATAGTTACAATATGCAAAGTGCAATCTGCAATATGAGTAATTTCACTCATTTCGACATAATTCACTTATCAGAACAAACTGCATACTTGCGAACAATGGATGAGCGTGCAAGAGCCCTGTACTACTGGTATATCTACAATTCACAAGCGTCAATCATTTGTGAAACTCTGACAACTTTTGTTATCTGCATGTGAAAGTTATGAGCTAACAGACCTCTCAGGTCATTTAGAAATGGGATGAGATGAAACTGACATTTTTATGCTCCTAGTCACTGAAATTGCTTTTTTGACGACTTGAGAAATGCTATTTAAAAAGCAGCAATTATGTTTTGCCTTGAACTTGAATAACTAAACTAACTATAACTTGACTTGACCTGAGCATTTCCACTGCATTATTGCTTCTTAATAAAAGTATTCATATCAGCGCATATTGGAGAATATATGTGCCGATACCAATATATGTGTGATGGGCCAATATCGTATCGATAAATCGGTCAGGCAAGTATTTACTCTTTTGTATGCCTGTTGTGGTCAGTCTTTTTCCTTAACATTTTTAATGTAACAGTGAGTATCTTGTGCATGATATATAAACAGTAAGCTTTGCCTTTCATTAGTAAGCTAGTTTTGTTAATTTGAGTCACTGCCTGGAGAGTGTGAGTCCAGCTGTGTACACACCTAAGAGCCCAACAGAATCACACAAGGTACTATAAAAATCTACAAACTCTACCAGCCTCACACTGGAGGAGTGCTAGTGAAAATTACAGCTGCACTCTGGGGAGTGGGCAGTAGGAGGTGCAGGATTTGATGAATCAAGGACCTTTTGTTCACACTGAAAATGACTGCTTGCATGCAGTTGGAAAGAACATCTCTTCGGCAGTGCAGCGGTGTTTGGCAGGCAGGCAAGCGTCATTTGGAGCCATTTAGGTTTGAAGCTGACGCAGAGGGGGACAGAAGAGTGCAAGGTCATTTAAAGAGGATGCAGAAGATGATGATGTGGCCAGTTCTGGGTGTTTAAGTGGGTCTACTCTGCCTGAAGTGAGTAGCAGCTGAGCACGCCGTGGCAACACTGACAATAATGACAGTGTGAGACACACATCTATAGAAGGCTATAGGTAGATACACAGACTCAACAGTGCAGTTCTGACACATAGGGTGTGTTAAATACTGTATATTGGGGCATGTGGGTGAATATGCTTGTGTATATTTGTACAGTCATACAGAAAATATCTTACTGACTGACACACTTAAGCATCTGCAGACATGCAAAAGCACACACATTCAGGGCTATAGTGTAAAACTGTCCATAGGAACACAAACAGGCAGTCACACCCTGACTGGGACTCTTATAGGCAGAGCTAACAGATCCTTAAAGTCCAGGGTTTAAAAAATTACTCCATTCATTTACCCAGATATCCAACTTTACACCTTTGACCTCAATTAACAGGACCGCAGCTGTCGGAAATTGCTTCATAAGAAATATATCTTTAGCAGCCAGTGAATGATGATGGACACAGTTGATGTTTTTGCATGTAAAACACTTCGTAATAGTGATTTCACAACCCATATTACGACCCAAGTCTTAACAATTTCAAATAGTAGACAATAATTGTTATTCAACCTTTTAAAATACACCTTGGACTTTGTGGCACTACTTTAGGTGTGTCTTGGTCCGTAGCTGACTCAATCGCCACACAACCTTGACAAACTGTACATTGTTTGAAAGCTCCTACTCTCTTAAGATCCCCATATCACTGCAACAGCTGGTCACAGAATTGAGTCAAACATGTCTCTGTGGCTCCAAAGTGTTTTCCACCAAAAAGGTCCTAGGTCCTATAGGCCTTATATTTTTATATTCCCTTTTTTTTATGCCAAAAATAAGAAAAAAAAAGGCGAGGCAAAAAAAAAAAAAAAAAAGCCTTACATTGCTAGCATGTTTGTTCCTCTTTAACTTTGATACAGACTTTTTTGGTTGTAAAATGTAAAGAATTAGCTTTCTAAGGAGACCAGGGTTATGGCTGTAAACAAAAGGGTTGAAGAACAGTAGCCTTTTTATTTTGGGTACATTATTTTTCGCCTTGTGTACATAAATAGGGGTGTCTGTTTGTTAGGGGATTAAAAACTGAAAAGGGCAAAATGTGTGCATCCTGGCAAGTTCTTTCAAGAAATATAACCACACGTAACCACATGTTACTCATACAAAAAAAAGTAGCTACAGCTGTATCACAACACAAGTCGGCTATAGGTTAATAACAGAAAAGTACAGGCACTGTTGTCCTTACAGAAATGATGGAGTGATTTCTCGTCAGTGCACAAATATGGCTAATATTTGCTGGGTTGTCACAGCTTAAGCCGAAACAACTGCATTTTACCTTAATGAAAAAGAGACACATTGTGGAAACATTTAGTCGACAGACAAGAGGAGCCCACCTGTGTCTAAAATTACACACAAACAGCTTAGACGGGTTGAAATTAAAAACATTCCTACCTATGCAAGACGCTTTTACGGCTCCTCCGTTGTTGCTGTCCATTTCCAGTTGCCACTGATTACAGCGCGAGCTCAGCTGCAGGCGTTTTGGTCCCGCGAGCGAGTCAGGAAGATAAGCCACGCGGGTAATGCGTGCGCGCTGTGCCACTGCCGCCTGCGCGACAGAGATGCCAAATCACTGCGCGCGAGAGTGAGAGAGAGGAAAAAGGACGAAATGAAATCTGCCGGTGTTAGAGAATAGAGCCGAAGCTGCACGACATGAAAGTGTTTGAAATGTTAAAAAAAAAAAAAAAAAAGACTCATCACTAACTTTTTAAGCCACACAAAGATTGTCTGTAACCTGTTTGGCTGCAGTTAAGTCACAGCAATGATGTGAATAGAAATAAGGCAAATGCAGCATTTCCAGCAAGTCCATTTCTATTCCTTATATTAATCTAAATCTTTCTTATATTATCCTAATCTAAACAAATGTGCATTTAGAGTTTTAGTGTCCTTAACACAAGGTGGACCACCAATCAGGACAACTGGTCAGCTACCCAGCAAGTTTTAATTCATGTTTTTATCATATGACTCTCCCTGTAGCAACCCATAAATAACTATAGTGGATGAACAAATAATAGGTGACAATATGGTAAAACGCATAATAATAATATAAACTATGTTTTCATAGGAGAAGTTAATAGAAGTCATTAAATATGTTTGTCTAGCTGTTATAATGTAATGAAAAATAAATAAAAATAAAATGTCTCGCATTGTTAAGGAAAGTGATGAAATAATTCTGGATCAGCCCCTTTAAAGATTGGCACCAAAATTAAATTGTTGCTTCCCTGGCCCATGCCCCATACCAACTTTGGTATAAATAGGTTCAAACAAACAAACAAACAAACAAACAAACAGGTGAAATCTTAACCTCCTTATACAGTAGTAATGTTTAATACTACTTGTAAATACTAGCTTTACTAGGGGGACTTTAAGGAAAGTTTTACTTTGAGGGCAATACCAATACTAATTATCAATTGTTTAAAAATTTGAATATATCAACCAGCGTTTGTTTTCAACATTAACATTTAGCAAACTTTTTCCTTCATTTACATATAACATAATGAATGGGACATTAACTTCTCATTGCTCTGGTGATGAACAAACCTGAAGACATCTATTAGGAATTTCTCTACTGCAGTTTCAGTTATTATTTAACTTCTACAAAGATGGTTGTATTGCAATGGTCAAAATTGAAGAAAATTAGACACAGACATCCTGAATTTTTGTCCAAATTATTGTATGGCAAAGAAGAATATCCCACACACTGCTCTTGCTCGGCATCACAATTTATTAATCGGTCTCTCTCAACGAAGGCGGCGTTAATAAATTGTGATGCTGAGCTAGCGCAGTTTGCGGGATATTCTTCTCTGCAAGTCCTACAGTGACATTTTCCAATGCTACAGCACCTGAGACATGTAGATGTGCGAATATCCTCATCAAAAAAACTGTCCCAAAGGTACTACTTTTCCCTTCCTCGCTAAGGACCACATCTTTTCACACTTTTGTAATCCAGGCTTTGTGTTTTAAATGTATAAACGCCAAGGCAAAGGTTACACAACCCTGATGGCTCAATAAGGTTAATTTCTAGGCTTTAGAAGGCCGACTCCAGAGGTAAAGGGGCTGTAGACTAGAGCCTATAGTATAAGGAAAAGATAGCTGTTCTATTATTTTGGCCAGTGAAAGTCTTTGTAGAACACCTACTGGCATTTTTACAGCCTTGAAACAATGCTAATGTAAGCAGTTCTATTAAAAACTTACTTGCACATTACGGCCACTTGGAGTAAGATAAACTGGTCGAGGGGTCAAAGGAAAATGTTCTGTCACTTTGACATGTCAAGTCCTCTCCACCTTAAGGCCCTGTTTGTTTGCTATGGGGCCTATCGCCAGCCATCATTCCTCAATCCCACCCCCTCTAGACCCCCTCGTTAACATTGTTGGGCCACGTTCAAAAGCAGATGCCTGCAGATGAATTTGGGAGTACAGTGACATGGGCACATGCCTGCGTGTGCTGTGGCCAACGTGGTGGTGTGCGTTTGGCTCAGCTGTCAGCCAGACAGTGATGGATGCACGGTGGAAACATACTTGGAGTTTGAGCTATGTCCTTCGCGTAGAAGTCCTTTGGCACCCTGCTTGACCCTGCCACAACGCACCCACCCTAAAAATAAAGGTGCACATGCGCTAGTATGCACATACAAGCAGAGACAAGGGTGTAAGATATCACAGCTCATCAAGTGCTCTTGATGTTTCTGCTCGTGCGTGTGGATACAAAAGAAAACAGCACACAGCTAAACAGCTACACACACATGGACGCACACAAAGCTAGTTCAAACTGGATACTCCCACAATAGTAGAATCAGCCTCCTGTTATTAAGGTTGGATTAGGATTTATAGGGGACAGTATATTTGGTTGTTCCATTTCCATGAAGCTCGAGTCCAATCAGCATGTTCCCAGCATCAAAGTTAATACCAGAACTCGGCTCCATCATCATCTTGAGTGCTTTCATTAAAGGACATTTTTATTCCTCTGGTCCCAGAATTATCAAGAACGCGGCTGCTCCCTTCGAGTCCCATCTCGGTTTAACGTGGTTACTATGGCAACATTTTTTCTTTTAACTGTATTCATTCTGTCTTTTGACTTAAACGTTTGATTGAGATGGCACCTGAAGGATGCGAGTGTCTCGTTTAAAAAGATAGACAGATAATAACTGCAGTCCACAGCCTGGAACAGTAGAAATGAAGATTTAAGCGTGACTCAAATATCCAACTTCTGACTCACGATGACTTACAGTGGAGTCATAGTTATTAGTCCACTACAGCGTTTTGACCGTTTATTTCTCAGATAACAAAAGTGATTTCTTATTTTTGGCATGAATGACATGTGACTCACAAGATGTGACATATTTTTAGGGAGATAAAACAACAATTTAGATCCATTATCAATTCTTAAGCTGTCAGATAGAAAAATTAACCCTCTCTGCTTTTTGTTACAAATGTCAGCAAATGAAAAGGACATTTCTAAAACTTTGTCCAAAGTTAAAATTCTTATGATCAGACTTTTGAGGAAATCTTTTGAAGTGATAGTATAACAGAATCAATCATGGCTTCAAAGATTTCAATAACATTATTTCTGTCAGATAGATATATGATTAAACGTGAGTTAATTCTCAGAACTCTCGTTCCCTCAACGGCTGATCTGTGACATGTGTGTGTAGATTGTATGGTGTTTTAATCTTTGATGTCTGTTGTTGTAAATGTATAATTTTGCATTTTGCATTCATATATTTTTACTTTGCAGTATAAAAAAATCCATATCACTAGAGCTGTTGACTTGTTTTTTATTTGTTTTTTCAAATAAGGTATTCATGGTTTGTTTTGCTATTTCACTACTTAAACAATGAAAAATAATAAAATGGCAATTTAAGAGAAGTTTGTTTCTGAAATTTGACATGTTGTAAATTATACTTTCTACTATACCAAAAGGTATCAAGTAAACATACATTCTTTTTTAGAAATGATTTGAAATTGAATTATATTGTTACGATTCAAAATGTGCAGCATATATTATGGTTGTAATTTTGTGGAAAATTACCCAACAAAGTGTGACCTTTAATTTTAGAATGACAACAAAGAGGTATTCAGTAACCGAAGACTTTTAAGGACCTTTAGTCTACACATCTTGTGTACGATGTTTGACGAATGTGAGATATCACATTATGTCCTTTTGTGTCATTTCGTTTCATGGTGCTAATTTGAGTGATTGATTGGTCTGTTTTCCTAGGTTGTTGAATGTTTATTGTCAAAGGTCCCTTCAGTAATTTTAGAAAATTGCTTATCATCGAATTTGACAATGTGAAATTATTACAAATACTATGTACATTTGAATCATATGACATCAGAAGGATTTTATTCATATTATTCTAACAGTAACTTGTTTATATACATGACTTTGACTGACCTTATTCATATATTCATTTACTTTGAAAAACACTTATGTCAAGGCCAGACATGCAGTGTGTCTGAGCTCATTTAACATGCATTACTTCCCTTCTCTCTGACACTGAGCAATGTGAACAAACATTATATGTGGACAGAAGAGCAAAGTCTGAAGGAACATCCCAAAAATTACACAATTACTCTATAGGCCGGCCGAACAAATGAGTCTGAAATGATTTTTAGAAAAACAGTTGAATGTATTCTTGGCAAGTGTATACCTTTGCTCTGTCGGTCCCTCTGTCCTTGAGCATCAATGTCACTGTATCAACGTTACTGAAGTTCACTTGAGTTTTGCCAGTAATGGTGCTCAACACCTGAGATGACACCCTGAAGAGGAAATACCAAAGAGAAGACATTGAGAGCTTGAAACAGCCATTGAAATTCACTGCAGGGATCATTGAGATTTTTCTTTTCTTAATGTTGTGGGTTTCTGAGTCACTATTACAAAAGGTGATACTACGTTAAATTCTGTGGATGTAATTTTTTTCTAGAACGGGTTCAGAAAAAAGAAAAAAAACAACCCAAAACAATACTAACATGGAGATTTGATGCATTTTAATCCTTGGTAAAAAGAAAATAATTTCTGCTTAGTCTAAAAGGAATAGTTTATGATCTTGGGGAATACTCGTAAATATGAATATAAATATGAAGCTAAATTCAGTAGCCAGTTATCTTAGCCTAGCATAAAGACTGAAAACAGGGAGAAAGCGATAGCCTGGCTCTGTTCAAAGGTAATTAAATCCTCCTACTGGCACCACTAAACCTTGCAGATGAACATGTTATATCTCACTTGTTTAATTCATATAAAAAACCAATGTGTAAATACTATGATTGAATGTTTTACGTGGGTTATGTAAGGACTATTTCTTGGCTGGGTGCAGTTGCCAGGCAAGAGACTCCAGGAAGTAAATGCCAAGAAATATTCAAGCACATAACCACCCTTAAATTGTTGTTTTTACACTTTGGTTTCTGTTAGGAGTGAACATACAAGATATAAAGTGTAAATGAGCTTTAGTAATGCTGGTAAGTTTACTTCAGTTACCCAGGCTAGCTGTTTCCTCCTGTTACCAGTCTTCATGTTAAGCTAAATTAACAAGCCCACCATAGCTTCATCAACCATACAGGCATAAAAGTGGTATTAATCTTCTCATCTAGCTCTTTTCAGCAAGAAAATGAATATGTATTGTGCCATTCTCTTCCATTCATTTTTTACTCCTCTGTATCAGGAGCCGCGTGAACATGCATGCCCTCTCTTCTATATACAACTGGAAAAACCACTTGGTTTTCAACCGCTTGTCTTGAAGTAATCAGTGAATGTGTAAATGTATTATTGACTGTGAATGTTCAGCAAACCCAGCATGGACAAATATAATGCAACATAAAGCAAGATATTAAAAAAAAAAAAAAAAAAAAAAAAATCACTATCCTTTCAGCAACTGTTCATTGTGCTTTAGTCTGGCTCCTTCCTCACTAGCATCCCATCCTGTGGCAACACAGTTAGATGTTTCATTTTAGATAAGAGACAATTATTGTACCACATCACACATACTATCGCTATCAGCAGAAATCTCAAACTGCTCCACAGAATGCAATCCAGATACCGTGTCCCTGTGCCCTTGGTATTTAATGACATTTCTTTCTGTCCGGGAAGATAGAAGGAATCCATCAGAGCAGGCCTTTGAAAATATTTGACTGTTTTCTGTGTTTTTGAACTGGGCTTATGCTATTAAATTGGGCCAGTGGTTCCTCAAGCAAACACAAATTTATAGTTCTGAAGCTAATCCGAAAATCCTCGTTGTTATGACAACCACACCTTTTTCAGGTTTTGGCCACGTTACCTGTTTCATTTGTTGCACGAAATGAGACACAATAAATATCACTGGAACAAAACGTGAATGTGTGAAAGGTTTGTGACTGCACTTATTTTCAGGGCACATTTCCTTTTATTCTGCAAATCTCCTGCTCTAAACACAGTCAATTTCAGTCCAGCTCTCACACTATTAGGATTCACAGAGGCCAAGTATGAAATGAGTTTCTTTTTTGACAGAACATATCTTGACTGACAGCTCAACAAATGAGAAATCATTTACTGTGAACAGAGCGGCCTTCTGCTTTTGGCAGAGATGCTGCCTGTTTCTGAAGCGAGTGTGCCTGTTTGCGTGTTAGTGTGTGTGTGTGTGTGTGTGTGTTGAAATGGCTTTAAAAGCGGATTTAATGTAAGGTCCGAGGCAGCAAAACCATAATAGCAGGTCTGTCAGCCTCAAAGCCAGTTTAGACCATTTCCAGTGCAAAAATATTTACATGGTTTTATATATATATATTTTTTTTTTTTACATATTCACATGGCTGGTCAGATAAAGAGAATTGGGCCAATTGAGCAATCTGCTGTAACTGTCAATGTAACAGCAAGAAACCTTGATCAAAAACTTTCCTTCATTAGTATTTCCTGTCATGATAATGCCCTGTTAAAATGTATTTCTTGTTTGAATTTGCTAGTTGGGCATGTGTGTAGAGATAATTCACACTCAGGGAGTTCAGAAGAGTTTATCGAGTGAGAATTAAAAGATAATGGTAAATACGGAAATATAGTGTCAGTAATTCAATTAAGATTAGCTAATATTAGTCGGTCATACCAGACCAAAAAAAAAAATAGTATCAGCGAGACCTCTTTGATCTAAATGACATTTCTCCTTTTAAATAACCAACAAACAGTACTATACTGCAGCTGGTTAGGATTCCTACTGTCACTGATTCCATTCATACAAAAATATGTATTAATATAATGAGTTGGACAAAATATTTTTTATTAATGTGATGTCTAATATGTGTGTTTAGTTTTATTTTTATCTTATATATATTATTCAATTGTATACACCATTGAGGTGATGTACTAAATTTCGTTGTTAAGTTGTGCAATTACAAATAAAGGCATCCTGTTCTTTGTGTAATGCATTACAACTCAACGGACTAGTGTCCAAAATGACCATAAAGTTAAATCAACATGTCTCTAAAACAGTTCCAACAATAACTAAACATGTTAATATTCTTATTATTTGTGTTAGACTTGATCAGTTTTGGCAAGTTGTACCTAATATATTGGCAAGACATATGTACATATAAATATTGGAAACTGTACTCTGCATTTTCAAATGCTTATAATGCTGCTGCTACAAATACATTTCCAAACCCTTTATATACCACGTCCCTTGCATGCATGCCATCTAATACATTATAGTTTCTTCATCTACTTAAAACCACAAAGAGCTTCAGGCACCTCTATTAAAAGGGCACTGTTCATCACAACAAAGTGAACTGCTGCATTAACCCTGAGAAACCTTACTCTAAAGTGAGCTGTAGAATAATCAGGTGAACACAAATGAAGCACACCACTACTGTTTCATTCCTCTGCAGGAGAGCTTTTTTTCTCTCACTTTGCCACTAAAGGCTTTTTGCATGTCAATCTACTTACTGTCCACCCTCACACATGCACACAGATGTCTATGCATACAAATGCAAACACTGACTGTTGACATGTCTTCAAGTCAGTTAATTCTGGTTAACAGTTAGTCCTTTCCTGCACTTACACTTTTTTAATTTATTTTATTAGGAGATTTTGACAAGATGTTAATGGATTTCCACAGATGCATTCAAGAGACCAGTTTGTGATTCTTTTTGTATCTGGATTTAAGTGTCATGCTGCCTTCTAGTGGCTGGAAACTTATACTGATGCCGTTTGACCATTTCAGGTGCCTACAAATGAACATTTTAGACTCGTAATCATTTTTTAACCATTCTTTCACTGCAGAAAATGTGGATTCAGGAAAATCAGAATCAGATTTTTATTGCTATATGCACACATATCATATCGACCCAAATATAAGACAATCCTGATTATGAGATGATCTCCTGACCCCCTTTTTGGGAGACCTGTTTAAATAGACTTTTTTTTTTATGATTAAGCTTTGAACTCAACACGGTAGGCAGATATATCAAAGCTGACATCTTTTAAATAATCTGAAGTAATATATATAGAAGGAAATCAATTGAGTGAGAAAATCAGTATAAATACATCTTTAAAAATAATGTAAGTGACACAAATGTGGCATTTCTGATTCCAATTTATCATGCAAAAGAAAACATTCATCAGCAGGAAGTTAATTTACGTGTTAACTGCAACCTGAATCATGACTCTTGTTGACAGATTCAGAAAAACACTGAATTCACTATGACATCATAATGACGTCCCTGTTTTTTCACATGTAATTTCCAGGAAAAACAAACAAACAAACCAACAGTATCTTATATTTGGGCCAATACAGTATCCTCCCAACCTGTAAACAACCTTCACTGCCAACAGACTTAAAACATGCAAATAATAACTGGAAATGTCCACTGATGCCAAACCATACACTGCAAAACAAAATGAATCTCGCATGTCATTTATTACTTTTTAGATTTACAAGTTATTCTCACATTTCATTTAAAAAAGGCTAACAACTCTCTGGTTTTACAGGTATGAATACACAATGAATGCACACAACTGCATTTGTTGCACAGCTCAGAAATATTTTCAGATGTGTAGCCTATCAAATCATAGCCTGCTTCAATAAGCAAAGTCTCGAGCTTTCCTTATAACTGTGTCACGTTCAGGTCCCTAAAGAGAAGAACATAATGCTGTGATCTCAACTGCAATAAGACAAAAAGATTAATTACTCTGCCTTTTGCAATTTCAGCATTATCAATAGTTGGGTATTTCTATCTTTCATAATGATGATGAATGTAGAAGGAACTGACAGGAGTAGAAAAGTAAACGACTGTCAATATATATGCATATGTGCATATAAGTATATACTATATACACATACATATACAGGGGGGCCCAAGTCTGATCTAAGTCTGAGATCACTTTCCTATTCACTTGAATGGCAAAGGGGTCTCAGACTTTTGGACCGCACTGTACATAACATAAAAACACAAACAAACAATTAGGGAAAATGCCAAACAACCTCAATATCACCCCTCAAAAAAGATAATTTAAGACAGAATTCAATCAACTAGAGACAGGGATTTGAAGGGGAACAGGGAGGTAGATAGATACACCGGGGAAAGACAGAGGAGAAGTAGTGAGGGATCTTTGAAATTCCCTCTAGCTTATGATTCTTTTTAAAAAAACGTTCCTTTAATCAAAGAGGATCCAGATAATCTCATCTGTAATCTCAGTTTAGGTGCAGGAGTGGCGAGTGGCTCTGCTCTCTCCTGCCTCTCTGGGTTTTTAGCTATGTTCTGTCCTTAAAACAATGTTCAGGGCTCGCTCGCTAAGTTCATTGTTTTGTACTTGCTAATTGCCACCGCCGCAGCACTGGCCGCTGCGGCCCTGAGGGGCAGTTTCTTGTAGATCCACTCCTGTCCGGGTCCGTCCACCTTGTCCAGCTCCACCCTGAGCCTCGTTCTTCGGTAGCTTCTTTGCTACAGGGAAAAGAGACATGGATCACAAATGTTAAAATTTAAAAGTTCAAAGTTACATTGCAGTTAGCTATAAATACAAGTGGTAACAAGATTGTTAAGTGGACAAGACCAATGGAAACAGCTTCACAAAGTTCTAGTTTTCCTACAGAATTTCCTCTAACCCTCATTATTTTGAAGAACTGCATAGTCCTACCTCATTCTAAAAATATTCAAATGAAGCAATCTGAGGGAGTAAAACCATTCTTTGAAATCACTTCTCACAAATCACTGATATATGCAGTGTATAAGGAGGGGTCACAAGCTGTTCCATTTTAAAATGGTCATTAAGGTAAAGAGGTTGGAGACCGCAGGGTTACACTATTCATAAAGGCTTCTGTCACCCACTTAAAAATGAACAGTTCTCTAGCCCAGCAGGTGTCACAGAAAGAATTTGTTACTTATTTTTTAGCACTTTACTTCACGTTACTGTAGCAGTAGCAAGTGAAGTTACAGGTTGTTAGCAGCAGGCTAGCAGCTGTGTTTTAGTATTTAGAGCAGGGGTCATCAACTACATTTGCGTCTAAGCAGATACCATGAGGGTTGGACTTGGACCAAATAAAAAAAAAATATTTAGGCATAATTAATTATATATTGTCAATTTCTTACAAGATTAATGTTATTTCTATGAGTGTATATCAGTGTGAGCAGACTCCTACAAAAACATTGGAAATCCATAATCATAATCAGATACTTAAGCCGAGCTAGAAAATGCTCTCAGATCTCTGCCAAGGAGACAGTTCATAGAGTGTTTGTTAAACTGATTACTAAATAACACCGCATAGAAGATGGTCCACTGCAAATGTTTTAAGTGCTAAGCCCTTTGTGTATAAAAAATAAACAAGTAAATAAGTGAAGAATATATACAGCTCTATCGCTGTGTTTTGCTGTCAATCTCGCCTGTTGCTTCTGGCCTAGCTGGCTCTCCCACACTGTCCTCCCCCTCCTCTCCTACACCTCTCTCTTCATTGGCTTCCTGACCATTTATTGCTGCTTCAGCTGCCACAGCAGCGCTGGTTAAAGCCTGGAAAATATTTGAAACTAATTAATTGGAGCTAATCCCACTGGTCGGACAGTTCAGCTTTTCCACGTGTCTTCTTAAGTTTTTAGGTACTCTGTTTTGCTAATAATTCTGGTCCAGACTCCAGAATGACTTTGCGTGTCCTCAACACAAGCCCTTTTGAATCTTTGAAAATATTTATCAACATTGAGCTGGACTGAGGAAACAATTGAAAAATTAATTTCTTTATATTAATATCATTTTGTCATCAGGCCAACAGTTTCAAACTGAAACAAACATCACACATAATGTCTCCAAAATAATCAGTCCATCCACCTGAAATCTCATCAAAACTTCAAATCTGACGAAAAGAGCTACATCAGGGAAAGATGTCGAACCAAGGATGATCTATTCTGAATGAGCTGCTTGATTTAAATGTAGTTTTGTTTTGATTTTGAACAGATACATGGCAATACTTTTTTTCAATACAATCTACTGTTATTTTATAACAATTCAAGAGCACAAATTAATTAACTTGAGAGCAAGTACTACATATTTGGCCGCATAAATTAGGTATTATGAACTAAGAGGGTGGTAAACTGAAGTGCTGCCTAAAATATAAATCTGTGGGAGTGGTTAAGAGGGACATTTGACTCATCTGAATAATACACTTACCAATAGCCATGAAAATTTCATTCACATTCATGGCAGTCTTGGCTGAGGTCTCCATGAAGAGTAGACTGTTGTCATCAGCATAGGTTTGTGCCTCCTAAGGATATTGTTTGTATGGTACAGTTTAGTACAATTTAATGATATAATAAATTCAGGATGAGGATCTGAATACCTGAAATCATTTTGTTGTTGAATTGATTCATATCTATGCATCTTGATACCTGAAGCTCTACGGCTCTCTTGTTTGCGATGTCCGCCTTGTTGCCTGCCAGAGCAATCACTATGTTAGGACTGGCTTGTCTCTGCAGCTCCTTCACCCAGTTTTTCGCCCGTCCGAAAGTATCCTAATGAAGCAATCAAGCAAGAAACTTTATTATTATTACTCTTACCTAATGTATTCACATGACAATCATATTCAAATTTAGCGAAACATTTTTACTTTTTAGCATAAACCATGACCAACATCTGACCTGAAGACATGACCTCAAAAAACTCACAGGTAATGTAATTACATTAAAATTGCAGTGTGTTGTATCCAAAACACTTCCTTAAGATATTCTAAGATATTTTACCTCTGATCAACACATTTTGTTCATTTGATCAAAACCCATCAGAGTTCATTGTATTTTTTCTGACAGCTCCCCATTGTTACCCAGCAGCCGAAACCTACTGTGTTGGTAATGTCGTAGACCACGATGGCCGCCTGAGCTCCTCTGTAGTACATTGGAGCCAGGCTATGGTAGCGCTCCTGACCCGCTGTGTCCCAGATCTCAAACTTCACAGTGGTGTCGTCCAGACAAACAGTCTGAGTGAGGAAGGCAGCTGAGGAGAGCCGGACAATGAGGATAAGTGGAATGATAAAATATTAGGACCATGAACCTTTCCATCTTCCCTGAAGATCCTGTTAATGTTTGAGGTACATAAACACTTGAGGGATGTGCATTGCTTCACAACCTCCATGCCATTCACAACAGCACCAACAAATCTGTGCAAAACATCTTCTGAAATGAGATTCATTAAATTAACATAACTTTTTTTTTGATGGAAGTTCATTCTTGACCTTAGTAAAAGTACAGCTTAGACCTTTTTCATATTATCTGGGGCTTAGTATCAAAGCCAAATTTTGTTTTTGGTACCAACCAAAATGTGTCTTTAATGTTATATGTCAAAATTGGTCAAGCATCATTAACTGGAACAGACTGTGTGATCAAATCTGTAATCTTATTCACTTAATGAAATGAATCGTTCTTGATCTAAATCTAAAAATATTTATTCAGGCAAAGTTCTTGTATAGGTTCTTGTGTTTCGATTTAACTTTACGTTTTATATTTGTTAAAGAACATTATCAACAAAAGCCTAATTTTTTTTATCAGTGCGCAAAGTTAGATATTCCATTGACACTAGTACACTTACATTTCATACACATAACACCACAATCTACCGACTGAGAGACGCAAAGCTTTTAAACAACATGCACTCTTTCAAAAGTTTAGAAGCACATTTCTGTCGCCTACCTCCAATGGTACTCTCCTGGAATTCGTGGAACTGGCCTTTGACAAAGCGCAGCACTAAGCTGGACTTGCCCACTGCCGACTCCCCCAGCAGCACCAGTTTGAACTGGCAGATTTTGTTTGCTGCTGTGGCACCATTGGGCCTGGTTGCTCCTCCACCGCGCCCAGCCATTGACAGAGACAGAAACTGTTATGGATGGAGAGGGCCTGACACTACCAGCTAACAGGTTGTAAAGGCAGGAGCCGACTCTGGACACACAGGCACTGCTGGTTAGTGAGGTCGAGGATCAATCTTCTGGTGGGAAGAACTGGATTGGGCAGACAGAGTTTGGCATTCACAGTTTTGCAGAGCCCAATGCGATGTCTTCAATGTCCTTTACTTGTTTGGCCAACAGTGCTCAACCTTAAGATATGAAACAGAAAATAAGCAAACAAGCTGAATCCAAAGAATATGTGGCATTTTTGTTTGAAAATCAAAGCATCAATTAATGATAAAAATAGGTGCAGATAAATTTTCAAATGTCTAATCATCGCACCTCTACAGCACAGAGAAAATATGTTTGATATCTTCCCTGTAGCACATTTAAATATTCCCTTACTAAATCATTCTGTCGAGCTGTTATAATAACAGGGTAAAGGTGTAGCTAAAGTAAAATAAGATAAAAGAAAAGAGTTTGATGTGCAGCACCTTGTACAGCACTGACTGTTCAAAGGTTTTTTTATGAGAGCAGACACTTGGAAATGTTTCAAAGTTTTAACACACAGCTTTAAACTGTCATCTTCTTGGAGTCAACATCACATTCTACCAAGCCAAGTCTAGATTAGTTATCTTACTTAAATACACAGCCACAACTGGGTCCAAACAAAGTGTTTATTAAACCGCTTCAACCTGCAGATGTTAACATTTGACCGTGTAACCGGATAAAAACAAAACCAAGTGCAAGTTATCATCGAGGCTAACGCTAAAAGCCATGCTAACATCGGCTAACAAGGAAAAAAAAACACTAAAAAGAAACAAATAACGCGCTGGCGTACTTACCAGCAACGAAAAATAATCTCCACCCCGCCTTGTGAACTGCGAGTTGTATCAATATTGTTCCTCTTTAACACGGTTATCTCCTTTTTTTTGCCAAAACACTTTCAGGTTCAGTAAATTATACGCTTCCGCCTTGTGTAACTAAAATACTTCCTGATTTCATCTGTCATGTGATGCAATGTCACAACCAATCATATGAGCAGAGAGTATGCCGTCAGAAGGAGCCACCTCAGTACCACTGTAATTTTTTCGTGTGTGTGTGTGTGTGTGTGTGTGTGTGTGTGTGTGTGTGTGTGTGTGTGTGTGTGTGTGTGTGGCCTGTATTGTAATATAAAAATAGCATTTTTTTGCAGAACAAAGAATTGCAATACTTGCGTTATATAACGATGTGATAGCTCAGCTGTACCAGTTATTCCAACTTCATCTTCTCTGAAAATGATTTGACACTTCTTCCTTGCTTCTCTCTTCTATTCACATTGTATTAATTGATCTATTTTTGTTTATTTTTTTCTCATATATATTTTTTCTTGTATCCTGCTGCTTGGATTCTTTGCTGAACGCTTTATACAGATGCAAAACCTCTGTCTAAATGTTTGTTGGTTAAATAAAAAAAGGAAACATTGAAAGAATTCTATGTATGCTTTAGTGATAATTACCACAGTATGCATTTACACTACATGATTAAAGGATTTCTATTAGACCAGTACAGGGAATACATCATGGGTTTTTGTTTTGTTTTTTTCACTCATGTCAGCATCTTATCAACCACAGGGTGGTGCAATATGACAGAGAGAGATAGAGAGAGAAAACTCAGCAGGGCCTGTGTGACATCAACAGTCATGCAAGTACCCAAGTGCATCCAAGTAAGACAGAAAAGGAATGACTGATGGTGCTGAAGAAAACCCTGAGATACAATATATCTATCTATTTTATTTGTGCCCTGATTGACCATTTAGTTCATATGACTGGATCCATGTTTACTGTGGGTCTGATTAAGAATAGAAGTATAAAACAACCATCATCATTTATCAGAAAGATTTTTCTTCATTTTCACATTGTATCACAAAAATATATACACTAGGAGACATTCCCATCATAACTTGGATAATTACATAATGACTTTACAATCAGAACATCAATAAATGCAGATGCATCTAATAAAAAAGTTTTGTTGTCCTATATTATCTGAGCAGTAACTCTACAACTTTGGTTTGATGGATTTGTTCAAAGTATCAATACAAAGAAAAAGGACAAACTTAGAATGGATTAAACTTTATTATGACAATGCAGTACACATTACATTACAGTAGATTATTCATTCATTGGAAGATGTGTAGCCTGACATTCATTTATCTGTTGCACAGATCAGTCCTGCAACAACGGGAAGTTGTTGTGGGTGGATTATTCAGACGTTCACAGTCATCTGATTTATAGCAACCCTTGAAGTAGTTGACAACTGTGACAACATCGAAAAAGACAGAATGGATCATTAGATATCTGCTGTACATTTTCAATGAAAGGACTCTGGTCCAGAAAAACAGTACACTGAGGGAAAGATCTATACTTACTGGATCCAGCTTGTATGATGACGCCGGCACAGACCTGGTTTGAACCACTGCAGGTCTCCACAGAGCCTGAACAATGACGCAGGCCTCCACAGTAACACCTCAAGGCTTCACCTGGAAAAGGAAAAAACCACATCATGTTCAACCATAGCATACAAATTAATTATAATTTACAGGTATATGAACAGTTGTAGACTCTTACCAAAACTTCGTTGGTGGTCGGATAGGATTAAATTAGGGTAAAAGAGATTGCAGGTTTACTCACTGTTGCTAACAACCAACACAACCAAAAGGGTGAGAATCACAGTCTTCATGTTTTCACAGTGTCTCTGTATGAAAAAAAAATGTGAGAAGATCAAACTCTACATTAAAAAAAAGATTGTTGAGGGAACTCTCAAAATTCACATTTTCAAAGATCTGAAGATGTCATACCTGATAAATTGTCGTACTTGAATGCGGATACTTCAAATATGTGCTGCAAGTTGGCAGGCTTCCTTTTTATTTGGTTTTGTTGTGCAATTGATGCAAATCCAGTATTTCATTAACTCTGTTCAAAACACACTTTGTACTCTACTATTATGTTGAATAAAAAACAAACTGTTGTGCAAAGTGGGACATTATCCCAATGGCTGTAGTTTATTTCAAAATTAGCCCTAGAAGCCTTACTGTCACCCTTTGTAATAAATATAACATTCCTTTGTCCCTACCCAATAAAGAGCCTGAATTAAGATGTACTCTGTGTATATGACAACACATTATTGGAAAGGAAGTTGAAGCTCTTTCATCCATGCAGGTAAAACTTTACTTCTTGTCTCCACTTTCTCTTTCTATAAAAGTACCACAAAAAGCTTAGAATGTAATTTTTCCAAGCTTAGATGTGGACAAGTTCCAAGTAAATAAACAACAAAGTATCAAAAACTCAGCTGGTGTTGGCCATTTAAACAATTAGTTAAAATATGCAGTTATTTTTAGGAAATTTTTAAAATAAAATTTGGCAACAATATCCCATTTCCTCTCCCCTTCCCTGTGCAGCACAGAGTCGTGGCAGCAGGGCCTGAAGCAATGTGATAAAGTGAAATTGTATTTGTTCATGAACTGTTTTATTGGACTCATTACATCATATCCATTCCTGAAACTTATTTTATTACACTTTCAATATCAGTTTTACAGTTCAACCATCTCTGGTCCTGTTGTTGGATTATGGACTTGCTGTATTTATATTCCTACTGCAGCATGTTTGAATGTAAAGACATAAACACACATAGACATCCACCCACTCTATTTTATCTGTCTTACTGTTTTTATTCTGAATATGTTGTATCAATTTGTTTAGTTGTTCTCACTTGAATTTTAGTCAGCCAGTTACATCTGCTGCATTATGTAACAGTGTTGTATCTGTATTGTCCCTTTTAAATACAATAAAATAAATACTACCAGCTTTGCGTTTATGATATGTAATGCCATTTGGCTTTTTATTTTTTGGTGGAATTTTACAATATGTCTTCTGTTTTTATCTTGGCCTGGACGAACCATATAGTTTGTGTTGGAGCCATATTAAGAGTTTTTAAATAGAAAAAATCAGACGGATGCAGCGTTTTAAGTTCGATTTTGAACTATGTTAATATGAGTAATGAAGTAATGATATTGATTCAAGGGGCCTTAAGCAGATGAATGATATGAGTACCTGATACTCACCTGTGTAAGTGCTGATTATGTGACTTGAACCTGCTGTATAACTTCTGCTCTACATCAGTCTATAAGTAGGTCTTTGATTTGGTTGGCTGTCAACAGTTTTCAGACTGATAATAAATGTAATCATGTCATTTTCCTTCGTCCGATTTGAAAAATCAGTATATTATTTGATGATAATAATTTCAGATATTGAAAATATTATATCTCAGACAGTGTGTGTGTTGGTTACACCACCTAACCTGGTTAAAATAACTTTGATTGATTAGCCACTACAGGCTGTGATGTGCACTTCTGTATGGTGGCCCCAGATGGAGCCTGAATGAACTGCTGAGTGGATGTGTATTAAACCCAGTCTGAAAAAAGTCACGTTGCCATGTCTGAGAATAAACTTTTGTCAGTTGTAGACAACATTGTTTACCCTGTAATAGCTCAATTTGACTATTTGATTGATCCCACCGTTTATAAAGAGTTTTTGATAAAGACACATAAAAGAGAAACGAGAGAAAATGATAATAAAATAAAGAGGCATTAAAAGTGAAAAACAAATATATAAAACAATCTTAATCTTTATTATGAGAACACCAGAATGCACGATACACGAGAGCATTCATTAATCATAGGGTGTTTTCAAAGCCATAAAGATGGCATTCATTCATTCATTCATTCGTTCATATCTGTTGCACAAATCCGTGTTGCAGCAAGAGCCAGTTGATAGACCAAGACGAGTCAAAAGCGGGCAGTTGGTTGATTTATAGCAACCATTCAAGCGATAGGTAACTGTGGAAACATAGAAAAAAGATAATGGATCATTAGAGAAAGTTTTGTTTTCCTGTTTTTATTTGTATTCTTTATTATTGATGTTGGATGGCTGCTCACTATAGTGTGACCATTGCATTTTATTGCCACTGAAGCACTTACTGGATCCCGCGAAAATGAGGGCACGGGCACAGACATTATCTTCCCCTTGGCAGGTCTCCACAGGGCCTGAACACTCTCGAATGCCTCCACAGTGACATCTCAATGCTTCACCTGGAAACAGATATAAAAAGAATATTGTTTTCCATCTTAAACAAACTAACTCTGCAATTTCAGTTAAATTTGGGTAAAATAGACTGTGCAGGTTTACAGGTTAACTCACTATGGCTCACAACCAGCACTACAAAAAGAGCAACAATCACAGTCTTCATGTTTTCACAATGTGATGTCTCTGTACACCAGACTCTGTATTAAAAAAAAGTGTTAGAAGATCAGACACCACATTTTCCTAAACAAATGTCAGCATTTTTTTTATCATCCACCCATTCAAAGACTTAAAGATATCTCACCTGATGAATTTTCGTATTGGAGCACTGATACCCTGGCGTCCTTTTTATCCAGTTGTGTTGCGTTATTGTTGCATAAGTGCTGCTTGTCCAGTTTATTATTAACTTGTCATCTGTGTCAGGAAAACACAATCTTACACCACTGACTTGTGGGAAATGCAGTGTGCTGTACAGCAAATTCTTAAACCAATAGTTACTGCTATCTATGACTAATAATAACAACAACAACAACAACAACAACAACAACTATGTTGTCACCAGATTTCCCCATAACAAATGAATGTGAATCATGAATGTGTCATAAAGCAGGACAACTCAAAACAGACAGGTTTTTACAAATGTTATTCAGTTCTATATAGTTTTATTATAAAGAGTGAGAGAGAATGGTAATTTCATGCAGGATAAATTTATTTGTTCATTTTTTATGTGACCATCACCAGCCAGTGTTTGCCGTCCACCTGTGGCCAGAGCTTCTGACAGTGAGGATAACCCAAGGGTGCTGGCATCATGAGGGGAGAAACAATGTTGTGCAGATGTTTAAGTATCTGACAAGAATGGACATTCTCCACAAATTAATGAAAGATACTGTACATTTGCTTATGTAATCAGATTGAGAGTCAATAAAGATCAGCCTAAAAAAAAAAGAAAAAAAAAGGATAAACCAGCTTTCACCAAAAACTCATTTAATTCACAGCCACTAATGAGAGAAACAACAGCAGCAAATCCTCTTTTCTTTTACCGAAGGCGGCTGGTGACTTTCTGTGTTTTTTCTGTGCTCTCCGGACATTTTAATCAACTTACTGACAGTTTCGTCTCTACAGTAAAGAAACATTGTTTGTTTGTTGTTTTTGTTCTTCTTTTTGGGATATACTTAACGTGTGTTAGTGGAAGCGTGGAATCATGAAAACAAACCCTAAAAACCAGATTTAACAGAAGCTAGAAACAATGATTGTACTCTTTAATTACAGTAATTCACCTAAACACTGCCCTTCTTAAATCCTCCCTTAAATACAATTAGAACCATATAAAAACATGGTTTGATTGTTGACAATTGAGCGTCAACACATTTTGACACTCCAGCTTTGTAGAATATACATTACTCACAAAATTAACAAGGACGCAGTATTGATGTGTGGCCAACTTTTCCACCTTTGATTTTGAAACTGTTAAACACGTGACATTTTCCAGCATCTTGATAAGAGTTTAAATAGTTTAATGTAAATTTAACTATTTAATTATTAATTTGTAATGAGCCTCTCTGTTTTGCTGTAAGGTCACAGTAAAATAAATGAAACTGAAATATTTTATGTGGTAATATTTTATGCATCTATTTTTGCTGAAAAAGTGAATTCCACTCTTTATTCTGGCATTAAGCATATTTTTACTTAAAAACTACATATCTGACTGTCTCTTGTGAATATATCAAGGTATATAAACTTGATTAAGTCCTATAACATAATTGAGTGCACAACTATGCGCAACAACACTTGGGAGTTTGGGCTAACAGTAAAGTGACTTTAAGGTTTTCTGAGGCTTCACCACAAATATCCAGACATCAGCATTTGTTTTTGACTGTAAATCACAACTGGCTCAAAGTTGCACTAAACTGCCGAAATTTACCAAATGTTCTTTATAAACCATTTGAGCTGAGTTTTATTCCAAGTGGCAATAAAAATTTAAGCAGTCATTCCAATAATGTTACTTATTGTGACATGTTTCTTTCTCAGAAATGCATGAACAGTGAGAAGTGTGACACCACAGTAAAAGAACACAGTCAGACATTTTCTGCATACTTTATTTTGTCGCTGAGGAGAATCATTCAGAATATCAGAATCAATCAATCAATCAATCAATCAATCAATCAATCAATCAATCAGAATAAAATTCCTGAATACTCTGAATATTTTATGAGTATAATGAATTCATGTTTTTATCCCAGGAGGCATCAATATTTTGTAAATTAATAACAGTATTATATATTTCATGGGACACACTTTTCAACTAAATGTGCATATTTATTTATGTTTAATTTATTAGCAGCTATGTCGTCTTTGAGAAAGAACTTTGCCACTTTTCAAATTTGTTTTCTTGAAGAGCAATTGAACCTATTTCACAGAATTATATTTAATGCCTTGGTGAGGAAAAAATAAGAAATTTATTCGAATCTCCTGAAGGATCTTTAGGAGAGCATTAAATGGAGATGAACTGAAATCATATAAATGTACTGTGTGCTGCTTTGTGGAGTCTGAATATCAGATATTCATAGTCCAGAAACTATGAATTTTCGCAAATAAAAAATGCTGAACTGAGAAAAGAATTTAATTTAAAACAATAAACAATCTATGCTGTGTGATGCACATACTCTATTCTCTATATGCAAGATGAAGCATGTGTCATTTTTGTTCCTCTGTATAAAACATCCAACCACTCTGACCTGTCTGCCATATAAATACAGTATCTGTGTGCACAATCAACAGGTTTTCATGTAGAATGCTTACACATTGAATTGGAAACCTTTTCCTTAGGAAAAAGAATAAACAACTTTACCATGCAAGAAGGTAACTGGTATAATCAACTGCAAATTGTTCTGAGGATATTGGAAAAAATATACAGTATATACTAGAACCCACTGCTGTGGAACTTTTTTTTAAAGACACACTTCAGTAAAGCCAAGATAATGCACAAATGACATGCGTTTGCATAGAAATGGTGTAAATTGCGTGGAGTTTGACAAATATGAGAGCCCAGGAATTAAAAGGGGGGAAATACAGCACACATTGACAATCTCCAGCAGAGTCTCTTTAAACACTGTAAGAAGTTGCATTTCAATAACTGCTGATTTTGTTTCCAGTTGCAGTGAAGTCAGTGACCCTGCCCCTGAAACATGTAGTTTAATCTGTGAGGTCTAGACACCAAGACTGCTCTGTGCTCTGCGTCTGGACGCCGATGCTGGACCTTCGTGATGATGCGCTTTCACTGTCTCTGCTCTCCATAGAACCCCCCTTCCCCAGTAGGCATTCCAGACTGGTGTGTTCTATGGCAGACGGGTCGCCCAGTGGTAGGTGGGGCTCAAGAGCATCCGATCGTTCTGACCCTGAATCCAGGGGGGATCCAAGAGGGTGGCTGGGCAATGTGTGCAGAGAGGCAGAGACATGTTGGACAGAGGGTTGTGAGTCCTCAATTTGGAAGATGGAGGTGTCTTGGATCAGATTATGAGATGATGGGACACAAATGTCCTCATGTGAGGTCTGTGATAGGTTCAGATGGGATTCTGAGGGCAGGCAAAAATGTGGGTAAGAGCTCGGTGATGGGTCCAGGAGGCTGTGTGTGGACATACCTGTAGGGGCACTGGACAAAAGGCAAGAGTATTCATCACTATCACTGGGAGGCTGCAGGCACAACGTGGGCTGGGACTTGCTGATGGTAGTTGGGCTAGCACTGAGAGGTCTGTTGTCAGAGTCCTCATGCCAAGCATGAGTTGTAAGGCCTGGACTTCCACCATGGAAGCCTGGGCTGATGCTGAGAAGAGATGGGCTCGTCCACAGATGTGTTTTCATGCTCTCAGAGCTATGACACGAGCCTAACCTGGGTGCAGAGTTTAGAGAAAGAGGTGGACAGGAGTTAGAAGGTGGACTAGAGGATTTAGGTCGGTGGTGGCTCTCTGTTTGAGTTTCAGCAGCTCTACTGTAGCTCCAGTGGTCAGTGGAAGGGACATTTTGGTGGCTGTGGCCTTCATGGCTCCCAGGATCGTTATGGAGGTGGTAGGTTGATGTTAGGTTGAATGGCATACCAGTGTTGGGGCCTGTGGGAGGGCTGGTCCCCATTTGGACACCGTATGGGTATGAGGGCTGGCAGTGATGCATGGATATGTGAGCCTGGAGGAGATGCATCATATGGTGTAGGCCCCTGGTGAGCTCAGATACTTCCTGGTTCAATGTGCCCATCTGCGTAGAGAGTACACACAAGTTTAGTCACGCCTACCTTGCATATTCTATTATCAGACTGAGCAAAAATGGTAAAGTTGACAGGATCTTTCCAATTACCCCTCCTTATAGTCCCCTCTATGACTCTAAGAAGTAGTTTCTTATGCAGCAGTGAAATCCAGAGGGACTCTGACAGACTCAGGTAACTGACACAAATAGGGAACAACTATGAAAGTAGATGTAACTGGGAATAAGTTGGTGAACCATGACGGAAAAGGGGCCAGAAAAGGGCCATAAGTAGAGCTGGGTTGTCATCAGAATTTCTTTTTTCTTCAGATTGTCGAGTCAGCACTCTCGGCTATCCTCTGCATTGCAGAAGTGCCCTACTGATGAATTAATCTCGACTTCAGACAGCACCTACCTGGGCCCATCTGGATGCTCTTGCTGCACCTGCTTATGCTCTATTTACATTCAGATTAAGACTGCAGGGACAGGAACAAGGCAGAAACTCTCTACTCTACTTGATCTCACTGTATGTTTCCCCATGTAAATATACAACCACGGCTGATATTGAATGAGATGCCAGAAATTTATCTATGAAAAAAGCTAATGAGTTTCTCCTTATTTTCTTGGTCTGCACTGAAGATGTCAGTGACTCGATTGCTTAACACTGAAACAGGATCTCATATTTTATAGCCAAAATGAAATATAAGTCCACAGGTTGTATTTTCTCATAACAAATTTTTTCATGCTTTATGTATTTCACATTCAGCCTGTCAAAAATACTTAACAAAGAGAAGACAGAAGAGATGATGAGTGGGGATACTCAGCAGGGTTGATTTGGGTCTGGGAGGATTTCAAAGGCTAGATTATCTTTGGTCCAATCACTTTTAATTTAAGTCAAAAGGCTTCTACTTTACCTTATGGTTGAGTTGACTGATGCCCTGTCTGACCTCCTCTGTCTCCACCAACAGAGTGGCATTTGCCTGCGTGGAGCCTGGAAAAATAAGGTGAAGGAAATAAAGTAGCTGACTAAATAGCACACAACTCAAGACAGATGTGACTCCAGAGGACGGCAACTTACATATGTAAGTACAGTATGTATTCATAATGCACATTTGCATATGTGTACAGTATCTGTCAGGGGTAGACTCATTATACTAAAGTAAATTAGATGAGCTTAAACTAAATACTAACTAAACTAAACAGAACCTGATATTCTCCCTAGGAAGCTGGTGATCATCAGTAAAAGCTCAGGTCAGATGATCAGTACCCTGCTTTGACCTCAGTTGTCCTTTAACATGTTCTCTGACTCTTTGGGCACCTGGCTGTCATTTCATTCCTCTCATGTGCTCTCATATTTCCCCAGAAGGAGGCAGGGCAGCATTGTGGTGTCCACTGTTTGAACTCCTCCAGCCATCTGGCACCCGGGTGACCCTCGCAGCTGGAGGCGGTTTGGCTTACCTTGGGTGCTGCCTCCTGTACTGGCTTTAGGCCCGCTGTGCTCCACGTTGAAATGGAACGTGTGCCCATTGTCTTCAATGCCGTCTACAACCCTGTGGTGGGAGGGGGTGAAGAGGAGGGAAGCTGGAGTTAATGTAACAGTAGAGCTTTTTCAATTATCATTGGAGCCAGCAGACGACCCAGGAATGTGCCATGAGAGCTGCTGCTGGCAGAAGCCCATGTAGGTTTGAACATGAGGAGAAGAGCCCAGTCTGGAGGGGCGGACACCTGAGCCCTCTGAACCAGCACTTACCCATATCTAGGACTTACTGGATGACTTAGGGATACATTATGAATACAGATGGTTAGGGCAGGAGGATAAGGTACTCTGGTAATGAAATTCAGTGACATCTGTTGAAATATGCAATGCAAATACTCTGCGTTTATGCAGGTTTCTCTAGCATGACTTTAGGTGTCACTTACTGCAACACCTTTTTCAGATTATGTCAGACGTTCTAAGGTTAGCATAACTTGAGTAAGTATGTAGACATACTGTGCTCTACAAAATTCTGTGAGATACTGTCTGTGATAGGAAAAGGAATGAATTTAAAACAATACATGTTAAGGAAATGTAAAGGGAACAACTTCCTGTGTTTTGCCATAATTTGATTGTGACTACATGTCTATAAAATGAAATAGTGGTACAGATAATGAGTGGTCGAGTTTGAGTGAACACACAGAAGCTGCCACAGTGTGAAGAACTGATACTAAGAACAAAAATGAAAAGTGTAGGTAGATTGGTAACAATTTGTGAAGCTTATTATCTGTAATGGCTGTTTATAGTGTGTTTCTGAATGATTGCCGGGTGTCCTACTCCTTCATAGAATCAAGGTTTCCACACTAGACTAGACATTTTAGATAAGATTTACTAATAGCATGTTGCTTTTAGATTTTATAGCACTGCATTATGTTATATAGGTGTTGTTTATTTTTCTGGTCAAGCAGTGTACATTATATTTTGCAATTCTTGCTACCCAAGTTAAAACAAATTTATGTAGTTTTGACTGTTAAGAGTTTTCTCTTTTCTGCTTGTGTTTTGGAAAATGAATTTAATGTTAGCTTTCACTACCTTGGACTCAGATCTGGGGGTCCAAAGCAGGTGACAGTTGGGATAAGCAGCTTTGAAGGCTTTTGCTCAGCTCCTGACTCTCCCTGGGCTGAAGTTGAGGCTGGGGCCAGGGTCGGGGCTGATGTAGGGGTGCTGTGCTCTCGTTTGGTAGGTGGCTGAGGGGATGAGCTTTGCCCGTGGAAGCCTCGGCTGAGATTTGGGGAGCGGCAGCGTCGCAGGGCGTTGAACTGCCGCAATTCATCCCCCAGGAGGTTCCCCAGGGACGTACGGCGAACAGGGCTGCTGAAGCTGGGCAGCAGGAGATTGCGACGGGAGCGGGTAGCCGGAGAGAGGTGGAAGGAGTCATCTGGGTCATCACCCTTGGTTTCTACGATAGAGGGGAGCCTGGATTCCTGCAAAACAGGAAATATAACATGTAGCATTAATAACTGTACACTTTTTAATGTATAATTTTCACAACAGAAAGGTGCACAAATCCTCAAATGGCCTGATTTGTGTTTGTGTTCGTCAAAATACAAGCCCTGAGGATATGAAAATAGATTAGAGCAGAAATAAAATAAAACTTGGAAACTGGAATAATAAATACATGAATTAAATTAAGTATTGAATCATATTAGAAAACCAGACAAATTCAAAATGCCATTCAAAATACTTTGCTCCCTGAAAACATTCAATGAGTAATCACGCACATGATAACCTATTTATTTTAAAAGCTGCTGATAACGAGCAAATAATATGTTATTTTTATTATCTTTTATTTATCAAAGTTTAATCACATTGCAAATTCTAACCACAGCTGCGTGTATAATTATGAGTAAAAACAATTGGTTTTATATTAAATGCAACTTTTAATAACAATGTGAACACTGTAAACAGTAATAATAACAGAAAAATAAGGCGGGGAAATACAGGGAGATGCATACAGTACATAGTGAGAAAAGTAGCTCATAAGGTTTCCCATTAGGAGAGCTATTGACCCAGTTAGCGAGCCAACTCCAGGGACACTGTTCCAAATGAGTTTCAACCTGTATGGGAGAGTCCATGTACAAGCCCTCGCACAATGTTTATAAGCATTACCGTATGTCCCAGAAAAACTGGGGGTTTTACCTTGAAAAACCAGATGCACGCCAATAAAAAACCAGGGACTTAAACACATGATACAAATACACCTCTCACCAAAATTGTGCCGTGGTCTCACCTACTCTATATTTAATATAATTCAAAACCAGGCTTTGTGTTTTTGAATTTTTCATAAATGACTTACAACGTCTTGTGGACAAAGGAAATAATGACACCTCAAAGAGAAGATGGATTGAATTAGCACTGAACTCACATGGGAGAGCCTGGGTGACCTTGAAAACCTGTTGAGTCCCTGCAGTGACAAAAAGAAAGCAACAGAGATTACAAAAGACACAGCTGCAGGAAAAATGTATTGATTTACTTAATATCCTATCTATCAGATATTTAAATTTTATATTTAACCCTTGCAGTTACATATTTGGTGATATCTTTGCCTTTACAAAACTGAGTAAAATTCTAAATTGTTATTTTGTTCTCTTTTTCCAGTCCAACGGGTTTCCATTTGTTTTCCCATTACTTAAATGATCTTGGCCAGTCATACATCCTCTGCCACACAACCCGAATCCCATAACTGATTCTTTTTTCCACACCTGATTGCAGAGGGATTCCAGCAAAAGTTTCTCTTTCTGCTGGTGTGTGGAGAAATTGCTAGTAAATTAGCATAATCACCAGCTGGATGGAAAATGAAACTGTGGTAGTGTGAAGCCTTCCCTCATGTGTGAAAAAATGTGCTTCTGACAACATGGCTTAATGTGACAACACAAGCCACAGTCTGTCGCTCTACCAGTCTAGTGCCAGTAATGCTCTTTGATGCAAGGAAGCCAATTCACCGAGGATACACATTAAATTTAATCCTTCACTGAAGCACAATACTGGGTTTAAAAATCAGCACAGCTGAAATGATATGAAAGCAAAAATAAAACTCTAAGTGTGAATCTTTCATATAGCACCACCATCTCTTCAGATGGTGGTGCTATATGAGAGACAGAGGGACGAGTCTATTCAAGGCAGGGACAAATTCTCCTCATACGGAAAGTTAACCCCAGAGTGACTTGGAATGATTAACTAGAAAGAGAGGAATATTAGCCAAATGACATTAACTGAACATCAATATCAAGTAATGGGGCACTGATGCCGAAAGTGTCCCACATAGGAAAGTGGGTTTGCAGGGACTTAATTGAGGGGCTTTTTCCTGTCACTCACAAGTGTGCTATGGTGTATTTGCACATGCATGCCATTTAGAAGGAACAGATCTTACAAAATGGCAGTATACATTGTGTGCGATTTGTTTTTGCTGCATACCAACCATCTAAAACCAGGTGTTACAGGTAGAAATTGAAGCACAATTGAGCAAATACTTGACTTCCTTTGTTGCTACAAATTTATTCAGAAACTGATGTCGGTCAGAAAACAAACAAACATTTTTTTGTTTTCAGAATAGCTTAAAAATCAGAAGCATAGACCATTGACAGCTAAGTAAGTGCAAACTCATCATCAGGGGTGTACTTGAAATCATACTGATGTTGCCTGATGGTATGGTCACCTGGGACTGTTGTTGTGACATCTGTCATCCCCTCTCTGTGCTCCTTCAGCAAACTCCTGATTAGTATTTTTATCCCACCCAACATGTCAATAACATTGAGCTCATCTTGTCTCTCCAATAAACATGCTGTACTTTTGCACTCACTGGTTACCAGTTGGCTGCCTTTGTCAACTGTTTAACTGTTGTTGTCATATGAGGCTCCAAAGAGAGCTGCATCCCTATAACTCCTGGCCGACCAGTTTGTCCTTCACACCCCATGACTACTGAGTACACTCCCTGTGGCGACGTGGTCATTAAAGTTCAACAAATTTCGTCTCAGCGCTGGCTTTCTACTGGAATAGTGACTTTCCCACTGTACCCAGGACAGTATAGTCACTCCTTATATATTTATATATATAAGTCATGCTCCTGGTACCTAGTTCACACCAAATCATTCAACCTAACCTTAAACCAATAACTATTTTTTGGCCACTAAGGAGCAGCTGAAACAAGCTGTGAATATATATACAACAATATATAATACAATATATAACAAACTTGCTAGCAATCACACCTAGAAGTCACAGAGCGACAGAGAGTGGTGTTTCTTATTCACTCTCTTTTAGCTCTGATTTTTGGTCTCAACTAATTGAAATATCTGTCTCTTTAGCTGCTAAATGCTCCACTATGTTCACCAGCTCATTGCAGACTTTGCTTAATCACAAACTTGGTGCTGAGCAGAAAAACGAGGCAATGAGAGCGAGAGTGAACCAAAACAGGAAAGAAAGACATTTGATACATTGTTATTATAAAATTAAATGAATCAAGTGGAACTGAATAGAGCTACATTATTTTCACAACTAGAAAGTCGGTGATTAACAAAATTTCAACTTATTTGGCTTGTGCAGTTTTGAGTTGCTACAGATAAGACATTCAATTCAACTTGAAAGCAGTCTAATGGGTTCTTGTCCCTGTTTGTATGTTTGCAGTATGCTGAGTAAAAAAAGATGTAAAACTTTTATGTTCTATATCAACACCAACTGAGAAGAATTTAATTGACAGCACTGCAATACAAGTTGAAATTAAATTATAGAGTTGACAAAAAAACCCTCATTTTCCATCAGACTGGGTTTTTCCCTTGAAGAAAAGATAATGTTGTCCCTTTTGGGAACTAAGCATTTCTATAATCTGTTTCTTTGGCAGTGTTTCACTACAGTTGACTGATTGCTGTACAGTCAGCATATTCTCAAGTATCTCTTTAGTGCAAAAGGACCTCCCATCCTACAACAACTCCCATCTAAAACCACCCACGGTGAGGATGTGGATGAGACCAGTACGACTGTATGTTTGTGTGTGTGTGTGTGTGTGTGTCAGGAATCTGTGGGACCTGGCAGCACGGCCAGGTAGCTGCACACTCCTTCATCCTGTCAGGGGAGCGGCGGTGCCCCGGCTGAGCTTGAGCATAAACTCTGAGCAGATGGTGTGGGAGAAGTAGAGAACTAATACTTGTAACCTGGCCCCAGAGAAGCCTGCTTGAATCTAAATTAAAGACTGTAATAAGTCTAGTAACGTATGAACATATATGGCAGCTATACTCAAAATAGAGATCTTATGATAGTCAACTTTTCTAAAATAATTTGCTTTTCTGTCATATACGCATGGATTCTGTAAGGTGACAAATTGTATCTATGATGTGTCTCTATGGAGGGAAACTCCGCAAACATAATTATCCTGTTTTTGAAGCCCTCATTAATTCAGTTCTTTCAGTTCAGTTCTTTTCCCTCAGCCTGTCTGACAAAGACATCCGGTAATTAACACGGCCAGCACAGATGTCCTGTTCTTCATGTTCCAAACTTAACAAACCACAAATAAAACAAAAAAACAAAATGAATAAATTTAGAAAACCTTCAAACAATGAAAAAGGCCTGTGGGAACAAAGATGAATGCTTGAAGGAAGTACAAAATGTTTGTGATTGACAATTAGGATGAGATTGGGAAAGTCCTCAGGGAACTTTGTCATTTTTGTCAGTCACACATCAATGACATCTTGGCATTAATTTGTTTTGATCATACGGTTCAACAAAATGCCATTCAACACAACCACTGAACTTTGTTACATTGTTTCTGTAGGTTTTCAAGATCCATTTTTCAAAGATTATATAACAGTGCCTGTAAACATGGCTACATGTGTAACATCAACAGGTGCATTTTCTCCACAGATGGAGGATTATCCTGCCTTACGTAATGCTTTCTTAAATAACTGTTAGGGGTAACAGGCAATGCTGAGAGGAGGTCAGTGTCTGGGTGTAATGTCATCCTGTTGTGCTTTGGGGTGGTAACAGGCAAGCGATACGGCTGTCTGACAGTGGCACCCACGCATAGTAACTGGTGTGACAATCAAGTCACCAACAGCCCTTTGGTCGCTGTGGCAGAACAAGTGTCAAGGAGAGTGACAAAGGCACCTCAGGGGGCACGAATGTGTTGTTTGGTGTGTTGTATGCTCTATTCCACTATCAGATAAATGTAGGGGGAAACGGTGCGTGTGTAACATCTGCTGGGCTGCAATGCACAATCTAATAATCAAGAACACATCATTAATTTCCTTCAAAGCTACAACAATGACCAGTTCTTAGATGTTCAAACTGTGAATTATTATACACATGTAAACCCAATTTAAAATACTTTTATCAAACAACACTTTTTTTTCTTTTTATATACCGTAGAGTTTATTTAATTTGATTCTGTTGTTTGTCCGATTTCTCTTGTCTTGCCGAAATTTATTGTCACATTAATTTTACTTATCTGTATGTATATGTGATTAGTTTGGAGTGCAGTGGTTCTGTAGTGGATGGGGCTCTGTTGGAGCAGAACAAAGGGGGAAGGGGTACACTGTATTTGTTCAACTGTCGGCGTTGAGTTGCATTCTGTAAAACTTTAAATATAAATAAAAAGACCTTGAACAAAAAAACACTTGCAAACCAAGCTGCAAACCAAGAAAAGGAAAAATCTTCGCTATATCTGAGATTAATGTCTAAAGTTAATATAAAGTTTGAGTGCCAGCCCCTAGAATTAAAGAACAAGTGCTAACTGTATTTTGTGACTCACCACTTTGCACAAATATTTAACTATTAGATAGTTGAAATCCATAGTAGAAGAGGAAACAATACAGATGACTCTACCAACAGCTGCCTCAGCAGACCAGAATGATTTCTAAATGTTCAAAACCCATACATCACCACTGCTCTCCTTATCTTCATGTACTGATGTACAGTCTAATAAACATGTGGGTAATATTTTGGGAGAATGATTATAGGTTGGTAAGCTCAGGCTGAATTAATGTTTTGATAGCAGGATAGGATAGGATAGGATAGGATAGCAGTACCTCGTCCTGGCTGCCCTCACGCAGGTTATATGTGAGGTTGTTGTGGATGTCAGAGGCGAACACGCTGGCGTATTCAGGGTAAAGTTCCAGCACCTCTCTCAGGCCTCGAACACTGATATACTGCAGGTCACAGTAGGTCAAGGCCTTCACATCAGCGTTGGTCTTGATGACCTGGTCTGTTCCCGGCAGGTCAGACCCGATCAGGTCCCCTTTCCCTAAAACCAAAATAGTAAATATTCACTTTCTTGTGTGACTTTATGCAACATAAACACCTCAAACTTGATGCTACAATACAAACCTAATATGGCCAGCACCATGTTGTCTTTCAGCACCTCTAAAGACCCAGAGCACACAAAGTAGTTGGCATGCAGCGCATCGCCCTGGCGGATCAGATACTCCCCAGGGACGCAGAAGGAGGTTTTTATATGGAGGGAGAGAGAGCGCAGACATCCACGACTGGCCCCCTTAAAGACAGGCAGCTGGAGGATGTCCTTATTCAGATGCATGGCGATGTCGGCCCGCAGCTCGTCAGGGAAGTCATGCAGGAGCTGGGGATGTGTGACAGATGTAATGAGATGCGGCACTGATTGGTAATTAGGGAATGGACTGTGTTGCCACCAGTTACCCTCTTTTGAATTTCAATAGGATGTCAATTAATGGTTTACCTGCAGCCATATGTTGTCCAAGATCATAAACAATTACAGCTACAAAGGCTTGTGAATGGATTTTACAGCAGGTAAATGCCATCAAAACATTGGCTTGAAGTTCCTTGGGGGCAGACAGAACTGTGTGCAAAGGTATTACATGACAACAACAATGAAAGGGACTCTTACCTCGTTGGCATCTATACCATTGTTGACAGACCACGTGGTCTGGAAGTACTCCAGCATTCGTTGTTTGAGCTGCTGGGGCAGACGGTGGACACGGATGAAGTCCTTCAGGTCTTTCATACGTGTGTGGTAGAGAGAACGGCGTGAGTACATTCGCTGGATGATGGCCGTCACGTTACCAAAGACGAGGGCGTGCATTAGTGCTGTATGAGAGACGAAAACAACTAGCATGAAAGACAGTAAATGACAATATAAAGACTGAGTATTAGTATTCTTAGGTTGAAATAATACAATTTAATTTTGAAAGTTGTCTCTCAAAGAAAAAAATACTTTAAAAGGTGGCTTTTATTTTTAATTCCTTTCAAATACTTTTCCTGCTTTAAAATAAAAATAAATCTTCATATTGATCACTACCCAGTCATCTACAATAGTTACCATTTATGTGCTTATTGATCCAATCAGGGGCCACAGTAATTTACAGCTCCATTTATATCACTGCTCTGATAAGTAGTCTGAATAAAAAATAAAGATACAATTGTCTTATGTGTCCAATAATTGCCACCTCAGCTAAAATAATCTGTTTATTGGTATATAAAGATGGCAACAAGCTGAGTCTTAAAGGCCAGCCAAACCATCCAACCCACTTCCCGCTGAATCTTTAGACCTGGCGTGCCGAACAGAGGCACTGTTCTGCCAGGATGCCAGAGGGAGAATGTACCCTAGTGTCAGACGTACCGCCGACGAGCATGGTGCAGATGGAGAAGATCTTCTCAGCATCAGTGTTGGCACAGACATTGCCAAAGCCCACACTGGTCAGGCTGCTGAGGGTAAAGTAGAGGGCAGCGATGTAGGAGCTGCGCACTGTCGGGCCGCCCACCGTGCTGTTGATATACGGTGTCTCCAGACGTTTGCCCAGCTCATGGAGCCACCCTAGATTGTAGAGGTAGAGCACGAGAGAAGAACAAAAGCAACAGTTAAGGTGGTCCGCACGTACTTCAATACCTGTTCTAAGAAAGACAATAGTATATAGTGGCTCTGTGTGTTTGTGTGTGTCAGAAAGAGATTGTCAGCAGGCTGGCATGTTGGTACGTGACAGAGCAAAATTAGATGGGCTCCTCCAGGGATAAATAGGGAGCGTTAATTAGCAGGTATGACCTAACCTCCCTATACACAGAATATACTGACTCTAAAGTATGCACAATCCCACATATACACACATAAATAGAAACACACACTCAGCAGACTGTACCAGGTGTTCAATTTTGCTGTACATTATGTCAAAGTATGTGTGTTGCTGTTGTTTCAAAATCATGCGTTGCTGTTAAGGTGCAGGATCAAACTCTTCACTTGTTTGTAGTCATTTAGATGGTAATGAAAGCCTAAACCTGGTTAGACTCTGGTTTGATGCTCGTAATTGGGTAAATAATAAAACAAGATACTACTCAGATAATTTACAGAATAGAAAAGCCTGTCAATTTTTGATTATTGGTCTCCATGTTGAACCATTTTAAAACAGTGACACAAACAAGACATTAGTATGCTGCTCGCTACCAGTCATTTGTTATATGAGCTTTTGATCTGGTGTCAGGCTGTCCTCATTAGAGTGCCAGAGTATGGTGTTCGCTGCCATCTCACCACTGAGCAGAGCTAGAAATCCCAATAGGTGAGCCCTGATTATTTATAGCTGAGTGGGGACAAAACAAATGTCTATTCACTGTATTGACAAAATGTAGTCTGTGGTATTAGACTAGACCACTCACTTAGAATGAACCTATGACAGGTGATTGAAAGTCTGGAGCAGTGCTTACTATGAAATTAGCAATTTTAGGTTCTATTTCCTGCAAGACGTCACAGACAGACAACAAATAAATGATGGCATATGGTGAAAATCAGCTGGAACTATCACTTCATTTATCCTTTTCAGAGAAAGGAAATACTACTTTCACACCCTTTCTGGATCAAACACCAGACAAGACAACACTTCAGCTTCCACTTCAACAAGGCCCCAAGTCAGACTCACCAATATCCCATGTCTCACTGGTCTCTATCTCCCTGCGTCCAATCATGTACCAGATGCAGGCCATCCAGTGTGCCAGCAGGGCAAACACCGACATTAGTAAGGTCAGTACCATGGCGCTGTACTGGGAGTAGCGGTCCAGCTTCTGAAGCAAACGAAGGAGCCGCAGCAGGCGTACTGTCTTAAGCAGGTGGACCAAGGACGTCTGAGGTGGAGATGAGAGTAAGGGGGATCAAAGTGAGGAAGAAAGTGAGAGAAAGGAAGAAATGGGAGAGAGAGGAGTTGGAGAGGGAGAAAAGCAGGTTGTTTTATTATTATTATTTTAGAAACAAAAATCTACTTTAAATCAGCCATATTAATATCTAGAAACACACTCTGATCTTGCTTATGAATCACTACTTTGGAAATACTCATCACATAGGTGGACAGCAGCAGGTAACAGCAGCAGCCTTGAAAATGGAAGGTGCTATATTTCCAAAGGCAACACACTTCAGGGAAACTGGTATGTACTATGACAAATCATCAATTTTCTCCTTATGTCAGCAATCATGAAGAGCAGTGGTACTCACAACTGTGATGTTGAAGGCATACAGCAGGTCAAAGGGCAGGGCGGCCACCAGGTCCACAAAGAACCAGGTGGTGGCGTAGTGAATGCAGATGGAGCGTGGCTCATACACCACCTGGCCTGACTGGCTCACAAACGTGGTACGAAAGTTCAGGATAATGTCTGGAAATAAGAAAGTTAAAGATAATTTTTTTTCTCTGTGACTAAGGGATGGTACAGTCATACTCATGTTCATTAAGCAGGAAGAGAAACATTGTCACAAACATGCAGTTTTTTTTACTGAACCAAAAGCTCAGACTCAGTCCAAATGGTTCACTTGTATGCAAAGCATACTTTAGACCACATAATGATGTTTGTCATTCACACAAAATATAGAATACAGACAGAGTGGATTACCAATTTTAGTCATATTAATGGTAATGTAACCTTAAAATAATAACAATATAAATTAAAAGAAATGGAAAATACATGAGGGAATATATTGGTGTTTTAAGGCATCCATATGGATCAGTGAATTTACCAAACAGATCATTTAACCTTAGTCTCAGAAACATGCTGTCGATGTTGGCAGAGACGATGGCTCATCACTCAATGGGAATTTCAGTAATGAGAAGTTTAAGGAAGGTAAGATGATGAGGATGGTGATTTTTGGATAGCACATACAGCAAAGTGCAGATTAGTGTAAGACTGATTAAAATCAGTGGCACCTCCTCTCCAATATATCATATTCCCTAAATGCTTTTGGCAAGCATGCCTTATTTGAGTGCTATATGAGGCTGTTTGCATTTTTGTTTCTCTCTTTCTGTCTATTAATTAGTCACGTGTCTTCAAATGAGAAATAGGAAATACAATAAGTTACAACAAACAAACTAACTCTAGTCTAGCACGGCTGGTGGTTTTGTGTTTGTACCAAGTTGAGGGATTCCTAACCGCTGTTAATGTACACTAAGAGGAGAACATTGAGCTTCTGCCACCTCAATTCATCCCTTGGGTGTGTCCCTTTGAGGTTTATCAAGGATTATCAACTGGGAGGAGTCCCTGGGAGAGACTCAGGACATGCTGAAGGGACTACAAAACCTAGGTTGACTGGAACGAGGAGAACTTTCTAGGGAAAAGGATGCCTGGGTTGCTCCTGTTCCCTGTTGCCATAGGTGTCAAGAAAATGGATAGATGTTACCACATAAAAAATACCTGCAAAGCACCAATATTATTATTACATCTTTTTGTGATCAAATTTTTATTATAATTATTTTATCCCTAACTGGAGGTTAGATCAAACACAACAACAAAACATCATCCCCTGCATACAGCTGTAATACTGGACATTGATCACTTTAACATACACATAAAAACAAAGGGGTCTTATTTTCCCCTCCAGTCTTTAAAGACAGCAAAGGGGCAATTTTTGGTTGAACCACATATCTAATCCCTTGCAAATAGAATTGCGCAACATTTTATGATTATTGTGAGAAATTTTATGAATAGAGTAATAAAGACTCCTTTAGGATTTCTGTTTACAGTCCTGAATCATCTGATAAATTACTCAAGAGTAAAAGTCAAATTTATTTTATAGCCTGAAAGGGTACTTAAAAAAATAAAAAAATCTCCATAACCACACCATCACCAAAGACAATTGATTTCAAATCAATCAAATGCCTTTTCTGTATAAATACATATTACAGCTGGTGATAACATTGAATTGGATGAGTTGCACGATCTATTCAGTAACTTCTATCAATACTCACCTATAATAAAGAGCATTTCCACTGCAATATCGCTTACGATGGTGGAGCGTGCAGCTGTGACAGTGTCATCGTAGGGTGTGAAGCTAACGTTGTAGGGCACGGTGACAGCCACATAGAAGGTGGCCAGCAGAATGAGCCAGTCCCACAGGGCTTTGAACACACTGTAGTGGAGCAGAATGAAGCGCGACTTCGGCACTGCTGCCACCTTGTACTCTGGTATTGAAGACTTGCCCATATTGTTCTGTAAGAGAACAGGAAGATGAAGTTTAGCAGGGCAAAAACACCCTTAAATATTTCTGTTGAAACAGACAAGAGCATGTACAGAGTCACATGCACACACACATATGCCACTCATATAGAAAGGTGGTTTGCCTGTTAGGAGTGAAAGTCCAGTAATAACCTCTAGCCTCTTGATTTTCAAGCTCAAGTTAATAAATACACAAAAGACACAAAGCATCCTAGAGAAGCTGCATAAATGAATAACTTGATAACCAGATGCTCACAAGGTGTGCTGTGAAAATAAATGATAATCAGAAGGACATAGCAGTGCCAAGATTTTGCAGAAACGGACAATATAAATGTCAACACCCTTGCTTGTGTTTTCACCGCTGATGATTCAGTGTGGGAGGCAAATCAAGTGAAAAAGATATGGTAATGCTGCCGGTTATCTATTCTTGAAAGCCTCCTATAGAGAGTTATAAACCTTTTAAATGGCTGTGCAATAACAATACAAAATGACAGAGATATGACTGTGGTCAGTGAAGGGGAAACCTATTACTAACACTGATGCCGTGTAATTTCATACATGATTTGACCTAGGCTTGAATTAATCCTTCCAAATGGCATTAGTGTCTTAATTCTCAGGTGGTACAGTACAATGGTGGCTTTGCTACTATAAGGAAATGAAGGGAATTAGAACATTGACCATCCACTGCTGTTATTTTTGGAAACCTATTGCTTATTCATTCCGCTTATTTCATTTTTATTAAGAAAATCCAATTGCACAAAATATGCATTGCTGCGTCTGATGAGGTGGTGGAGACCATTCGGCACATAATGAGACTGCAGCTCTCCAAATGGGGCCATGAACTTGGCACATAATAGCCTTAACAATGTTTAGGAGACGGGAGAAGAAGCTATTACCCGTAGCAGTGGTGAGAGGGAAACAGAAAGGAGACATAAATGAGCAGTAATCCATCCACTAAACAATGTGGCCACTTCACGAACAGGTGAGGCCAGAAACAAGGAGGCAGGTTAATGAAGTCTTAGGAGTCTTCTAAGTCCTGAGATTTACTTGCATAGGCTGTGGAAGCTACATTGGTTGACTCGGAGGGAATAGATCAACACTCAACTCTCTTTGAAAGTAATTGAGAGAGAAATGACAACCACTTTTTGTACTCCAGAAAGAAGAGAAATACCATAGAGCAATCACACACGGTATGCACAGTGTGATTGCAAGGAAACATTTTGCAATGAAATATCTGTCAGTGCATTATACTAGCGGAGAAAAATGTTCAAATTGTTCCCAGGGAAGAAAAACTGTAATTATTAAGGCTGCTTGACACAAGACAATTTCTGGTGAAAAGATAAATGTTTGTCACAGTCTCCCTCAGTCAGTGTTTCTCATGGCATCTAAACATTAGTAAGCAGAATATCTAGAAGACCTTGCTGACTGCCATCAACAGCTGTGGTCACTTTAATGACAGTTAAAGCGTTGTCAGCAAAAGCTGGACTGTTTTCTTTTTTTTTTTTTAATTTGCCTTACATCACAGAGGTCAGGACGCCCATCTGACCTTTGGCACTTGAGGCGGTCAGCTGAGCACATCCCAATGATTAGAAAAGAAAGCCCAGCACTGCAGGGACACATGGGACTACATGTCACACAACTACAGCTGGTCTTCGCACTTCATTAACTCACACTGTAGCCTAGAGCTTGTTCCAACTACATCTCCCAGCATGCTTTGGGCTTCAGCACCGATAAAAGCCTGTCCTTGATGGGGAAGGAGACACACATGGCTTACTATGTGACTCAAGCAGCAACCATTCACCCCTGCCCTAAAGCACAGTCTGGAGCAAACTATTGCAGAGGATGCTCAGTCTTGAATTTATATTCCAAAATATTATTTAGCTTTCCTTTTTACCCCAGTCTTTCCTCTTGAGCAGCAATGTGGCAGGAATACAACAACAAAACAACAAAGTTACCACGATCCTCTTGAACAGACACACAGCTCTTATTGTGTGATGGTATTGGTAGGATCACTATACTTAACAGGCTTTGCATTATGAACTTCAGCTACAACAACCCAGTATTCTCCTGCACAAAACTGAGTTACAGCAGGAGAATAAAGATAAACATTTGCTGTCTTAAAGTGTGTTTGTGAGTGAGTGTGTAAAAAGTTCTTAAAAAAAAAAAAAAAAGGAGCTCTGTATTTCAAAGGCAGCCAGAGAAGTGTTTGCATCATAACTTAAAATGCCTCTAGATTGCACTATTTTTCTCTTTCATAGCCCTTTGACATGTGCATTAAACTGAAAAGAGGCATTAGTGGCTCTCCCCTGGGAAATGCAGCAGTTTGAAGCTCAAATCTGAGCTTCTTGTCAGAATGCCTTGGATTGGTTACAGTAGCTGATACACTAATGGCCTAAAAACTGGCAGAACTGACGTAAACAACAACTCAGGCAGCGTGCTTGTGTTTTGGTAAGGAGTCCTAAGAAAAAAAAAAGTTGAACATGTTTTTAAGGAGCTGATGCATTGCGATCATTTAAAAAGGATGCACCTTCTACACTCTGAAACTAAGGTACACAAAGGGCTGTGGAGATGTGCAACTTCTGCAATCAGATTTTCATTTGTAGATTATATGTCTATTTATTGAAATTTTAAGCAGTTACTTGTCACCTCTGGCTCTCTTTATGTTTGTTTTCATGGCTCTACTAGTATTTAAAGATCTACGTGTATGTCTCTGTGTTTTCCAGTATAGTTCCCCCCCATTCTTCCTTGCCTGGCAGGCCGATAGGCTACAAATAGAGATGTAGTCAGAGCAAATCTGGCTTGTTGTGGTGTGGAGGAAGAGGACCACATTGTTAGCTTACTGCTATTGAAAGATACAGACAGAGAAACAAAGTGAAAGAAAGATGGAGTCAGTGTTATATCATCATAAATTATATTAATAGTATTATTGTGTTAACAGCATTTTAATGTTGTAGCCAGTTGAGCCTTTATATATTGTTGGGTCCCTTAATCTTAAGCAAATGCATCATATTTTATAAACTGATGATAGATTTTATATGTAAAAAACATATCTGTTGTGTAGTATTAGTGGACTAAAAAGAACAGTATGTACCTCTGAAATGTAGTGAAGTAGAAAATTTAAGAAAATTGAGGTCCTCAAGTAAGTACAAGGATTGTACTTATGAAAAATTAAGAACTGGAGGTTGGAGTAGATGGATAGCTTCAGTATTTGAGCTTCAATAGAGGAAAGAGGGAACGAGAGAGATAATTTAAAAGTGGAAGAAAATGGGGACTACAGAGTGACAGACAATAAGAGGGAGAGACAGCAGGATCCAGAGGGATGAACCCAAAAGAGCAGATGAGGTTAGAATGACAGATGGAGAGGGAGAGAAAACGTGTAAAAGCAGCAGAGAAAACTAAGGGGTGACTAAAGCTAAATAAAAAAAAACTGAATGCACTAAAAAGGATGAGGAAGAGAGATAAACAGCGTTATCAAAATTGTTTCTCGGTTTACTTCAATAAATAACAACTTGATGAATGCTAATGACTTGGCTAACTAATTTTTCAGCAGTGACAGGTAGAGTGGTGGTCAATTATCTCCTATGTCAGGATACTGCAGAGTATACAGAATTGTATCGTCTTACTTACCAAAGAAAAACTTCTCAAATAGAAATCCATTGTTTTGAGATTTTTCCCTTCGTAGTGAATTTAGCGTTATTTTTAAACAAGGTTGTTTCCACAAGCAAGAGTTAAGCTAGCTAACTGCAGTTAAGTGCTGTTGCCCTGGTTACCACCCTGCTTTAGAATGTGGTCTAACTGCTGTCAACTGATCTCAACCGCTATTTTAAGACTTTTTTAAATTATGTAAAATGTAATCCACTAGTTGCCTTTTCGCTGTCTTTTCTTGTGTTTTTCTCATTTATTGTCCTCTTCAATAGTCGCAAATAGCACTGACTCACTGACTGATTGATCATAATTCCAATATTGATTTCAGAATGCCACGTGACTGAGTTGGAGTTTCCTCATTGGCCCTGTAAACTGGTTTTGTTTAAATCACTGGTCAAGCACCAAAGGACCAAAATTTTGCTAAAACAAATAGTGATTAAAGAAAATGGATAATACACCCTTTTTATTTACAATTTATCTAGAGACCCTTTGAAGTAGTTTAAACTAGCTCCACTTTGACCTGCTACAACAGTAAAATGCTATACATAGATGTATTAGTATTTAATTCTGTATTTTCATTAAATAGGATTTGAAATGCAGAACGTTTACTTGTAATGGAGTATTTTTACATTAATGTATTGGTACTTTTACCTAAGTAAAGAATCTGAGTATTTGTTCCACACTCTTTTATTCTGGATATGATTGTACATCTGTTGATGTTGTTGTGATGATGGTGATCTAGTTATCAAGAAGGGAACTATTATATAACACACATATTACTAATTCTGTTGTTTTTTAAACACAAGAGTAATGTGACACTATCTCTGTGTATTGTTGTGTTGTATCGAGTCACCTCAAAGTAAACACATGAAACTGATTTATAGGAATATGCATCATGTGAACATAAAAACGCAAATAACGATAATATGAAAACACTGGTGCTTAATAGTTCTTTATCCACTCTTGTCTTAATACAGGGCCTAAGGTTATTTTGTGATTGAGGCCCTGTTTACAGGCCCTTGTCTAAATTAATTTCTGGTGATATTGCTAACACTAACATTATCAATTATCAAGTGTGTTGCATGTTATTATTGCTTTGAGTCTCATTCCCATGCATACTGCGGTATCTGTTTAACAATGGTGACAGGTCTGCAAGGTCTCCAGAGTTACTGATAGAATCACGAGACACAGTCCAATGAGCTCCCAAAGACCCACAAAAACAAAACAATATTCACAGGAATACTATATATTTGATTTATATTCTCACCAGTCGCTGGTTGCCTAAATTTTTAATATGCTACAACATCACAGGCTTGTTCTAAATGCATGCTGCTGCTGGAAATTGCTGTTTTTCGTCATACTGCATGCTTTTATGCTACTATCAGTCCCTACGGTTACAAATAAATAAGGCAAATGTGTTGCATTGTGTTCTTTTCTTTTTCTTTTTTACATTTTTAGAAGGTAGAATATGCCCAGAATAAGATGCTCTTGCCATGGTCTACCTTGGCAAAGGAGCTTCTAATCTCAGTGGGAATTAATAAACAAATTTTCATGGTGGTAGAGGTAGAATGTGGGAAAAGTTGAGGTTATGGAAAAGTGTAATTTCATCAGGAGTGTGTGTACATGTGAAAAAGATGTGCAAGAGAACCAGAGACAGAGAGCAGGCTGCATATCAACACTGATTGTTAAATTTCATATTCCTACATTTTGTATAGGCCTATCAGTGTGTGTGAGAGCGAAAGAGAAACTGTGTTCTTGTCAAAATAGTCTCATGCTGAGAGTGCTGGCATAAAATTTGAATGATAAATACTATGCATCTAATTCTGAGTGCGCTGATGTTCTGCCATATGTTTACCTCGCTCTTCTCAGAGGGCAAGCCATCATTTACTGTCTGTCCTGATGCGTGTGTGAATGTTTTTGTGAAAGCGCATATGTGTGTGTGCCCTATTAGAACAGGTGTGTGTACGCTGCGAGCATGCATGGTGCCAGTGAACACTGCCATCTGTAAGTAGGTGGGATTGTGAAGCGGGGCAGCAGGAGGTTTGGCAGACAGTGGGGAGGTGTAGCACATTGATTCCCCAGGAAGGCATCTGCACATCGACTCTGAAAGCAACAGGACCGCTTTTGTCTCTGGGGGCTTTAACAGGCTGTAGGTCAACTGCACACAGGTTCATATGTGGGTATGTATCTCTTCCTTTTCAGAAAAAACTAAACAGAAATTATGGTCCTTATTTTATTTGAACTTAGAGCAAACATAATATATAGGGCTGCAACTAGTTATTATGTCACTAAACCAAAATGGAAAATGGAAATCACAATTTCTCAGAGCCCAAGATGATCATTTCAATTTGCTTGATCTGCCTTATGAGCACTCAATAAGTTCTTCATTTTGCAATGATAAAAAACAAACACAATGTTTGTATACACACATAAATACAACACACATACAAGTAATCAATTATCGCAATTGTTTTAATCTTTCAATAGATCGACTAATGATGTCAGTAATAGTCATTTAAATATCTACAGTATAAAATTTATGTCATGTCCCTTGAGCCTATAGTAACATAACCATATACTTAATATGATTTATTTTCTACTAGAAATGAGCTTACATTAGAGAAGAAATGCCTTCTTTACTTCATTCCAGAAAAATGTGAAATGTTACCCTGACTTTCACCCCTCTTTCTTTGTGTTATGAATGGCTAGCAATCTATCTGGAGTTGGCAAACACATTTGACCAGTCACTGGAAAAGTACAGCATGTTTGAATGATAACAGTGAAGTGTCCAAAAGGCAATTTTCATGTCAGATTCTCATTGTGTTTTGCAGGTTTTAGCACTGAAGGGAGGAGAGGAAGCATTTGGTGTCAAATAAAGGGTATACCATTGAAATGGTAGAGGTACTTTGAGAAGAGTTACTACTTGATGGTAAAATTTTACTGGGATTGTCAGCACTGATGATAAAACTGCTTTAGTTACATGCAATGGTATATTTCAGGTAACTGAATCCCTCCAATCAAGTACGTTTTTTTTGTTTTCAAATGCCACCTCAATCAGTCACACTCGTCTCTCAACTTTTTACATTTTTATTTGGATTTACCCCTGAAAGGTTCTGAATTGCTCTCAGCTCCCTGGGATGAAGCGCCACATTGTGAGGGACAGGTTTGAGTACAGACCCAGTTGGTAACTGAGCCTCTGCAGGGAGGGAGCGGGATTATCTCAAAAATGGTCCTCCGCTAGAACTACTGCTCCCGTTTGTATCTGAGAGCGAAACGAGGGCTTGTTCTCATGAATAACATTGCTTGGAGTATAGCACGACTTTATTATTCAAAGCCTACAAAGGCCTTTGTTGTGTAGAAATAAGACAAGCGACAATGAAACAGACCATAGCTAGGTCTATTTCACCACAACAAAAAGCCTCTTTAAGGTACTTGAAACACAAACACACTTGAAAGAGAGATGAGGGCAAACAAACTGCACGGGGAAAATGACACACTTATCTGAATCAGAAAAACATTTGAAATCCATGTGGAATAAGCCTATTTTATCCATACTGTGTAGAGGTGTTAGACATATAGCAGCCTCATCTCGACCTCAGGGTAAAGGAAATTTAAGGGAACATGCTGATGACATAGTGACCTATATCCCCGAGCTCCTACTGGTGAGGTGTTGGCATGTCCAGACAATCCCAAAAAGTGATGATGATGATGCTCCCAGCTTCCCCTATGACCAATAACACCTCACCCGCAGTGACAACCACCTCCCAGCCAACCACTGCTGCCACAGTGACCTTGCTATTTGTCCATTTAAAGCCTCCTAACTACAGTTTGCATGCAAGGAAATGCAACAGAAGCAAGATTAAAATCATTCAGGAGACTTAAAATAGTGAAGCCATCTGATATATTTTCCACTGAGATAAGCCACACTCTGTGAATCTATGTCAAGACTTCCCTCACATTGTCTTCCTAAAAACTCATCTTTTAGATCTCAGCATTAATAATTCAAGCTCAAGAATGAGGGCGCTGCATGTCTGAGCAACTCCTGACTGTAGATTTTCTTAGAAGGGTATGTCAGGACAGACATTTAAAATACCATCACAAGCAACCAGCCAATCAGGAAGCATGTGAGAGTGGTTAAAAGTACTCACGCTGCCCAGGTTGACATCTCCTTTGCCTCCCCTGGAGAATTGGCTGGTGAGCTGGTACAACATGGTGCGTCCACGCTTCCTGGCCTGGCTGAAGTGAGAGCTGCTCTTCCTCCTGCACCTCTTGTCATCTGAAACTGTCACACAGTCACTCAGATCAGTGCACGTAAATCAGATCACAAGGTTGTGTCACAAGGAATTTCTGTGGGAGCTGGAGACGAAGAACACCTGACAGGCGTTAATGCTGAATAATTGTTCCTGTTATAACACAACCACTGATATGTAGTTGACTTCCATTCAATTACAAAATGACAGTCTATTTCTCCTGGCATAGTGCTTGGTATTTGAGGCAGACTGTGTCCAGGTTCCACTTGAAGACACACCGCTGCCCAAATCAAAGTCCCCATTGGTAAACATCGTCTGAGTTCGGTGAACGAATGCCAGCCCAAACAAAACTGCCTGGTAGAATGTGACAGTGATGAACAAGAGCGCACAGAGAAAAAGAAAGCTGGGGGCCAGAGGATGGCACACTCGTAAATCATGCTCAAAGTAAGCAAGTAACAGGAGTTTTTTTGTAAACAGGGATTGTATCCTACCCTCCTTTTTGCTGTTGTAGTGGCCTTTCCCGTAGGTGTCGGTGATGTCCTTGAATGAGAAGAGGAAGAGAACCATTTCACCCCTCTCGTTCTTGATGGGCACAATGTCCAGCAGACACCAGAAGGCCGTACCTGGAGCAAAACCAGAAATGCTAATTTAGTGGAGGGGTTTTTTTTCCTCCTCATTTCTTGAATGAAGGAAAAATCCTCAACAGACACATCACAGTGTAAATATACAGGAGCAGGTTTAGAAACTTTTGAACAGGCAGGCCAGACGGGGGCACACTTTTAAAGAAATTAGTTAAGACTCAATTAGTTAAAACTCAAGCCCTCATTCTTGACAATAATTAACTTTGTTACATTGTTTATTCACTCTAATAAAAAATAAAAATTTAAATAGCCTAATATGAAACTATATAAAAGATATATATATACATTCATGGACAGATTATAAAAACAATGGGCCCTTGGACACAGACGTGTAAAAAGGCCCTCAACCTTTCTTACACAGGAGCAAGACACACAAACTGAAAGAGACGGAAAATGACTACAACTGACCCAGCATTTTGCCTGTAGTCATCTTCCATCTCTAGGTAGTCATTCTGTGTCTCTTTGTAGTTGTTGTGAATCTCTCTTTGGATATTTTATGTCTCTTTGTGGTATTTGTGGCGTCTCTTTGTGGTCGTGTTGTACCTCTGTGTGGTTCGTCTCTTTTGCACATTTTGTGTCTCTTTATAGTAATTTTGTATCTCTTTATGCTCGTCTTGCGTCTTCTTTGTAGTCATTTGGTTGACATTCCAATAAGAAATATTAACTGTCATGTCTTCACACAGAGGCTCTGGTTCAGGGGCCTGTACCTTGTATGCCCATTCTATTATCCATCCATGATACTAACAAGGCCACTACCTGTTACCAATCAGATTTCAGGGGGAGCCTGTGACACCCCTCTAGCCCCGCCCTTGTAAATGTATTTCCATAATGACATCACTCTTTCGTGCCAAGGACTTTGATTTCCCATGTCATGTCAGCTCTTGCCAAGTCTGAACTGTGGACACTTGTCAAGTGTGGCATAACCTTTCCAAAAATATAGCTCAAATTAGATATGGATCATGTTCTGGAGGATTGTGCACAAAGACAAAGAGCAAGTCAGGGGATTGGTTATAACAAGTCAGGCAGAGGAAGGAGCACCATAGATCCAAGACCTTGCCATAACCCAGAACGCTCATTAGCAACTCTGCAGAAACTGTCTGCTCTGCCACCAAACAGATGTTTCACATCTCCTATAGTGTCCCCAGTGTGCTTGTGTGTGTGTGTGTGTGTGTGTGTGTGTGTGTGTGTGTGTGTGTGTGTGTGTGTGTGTGTGTGTGTGTGTGTGTGTGTGTGTGTGTGTGTGCGTGCGTGCGTGTGTGTGATTGTGTATGTGTGTGTGTGTGTGTATGCGCATGCATGTATTTGTGTTTGTGAGTGTGAGAAAAGAGTGTAGATACTGCTGGTTTAGCACAAGGCAGTTTGTGTGAATACAACACAAGAGAAACTATTTGTGTGTGTTTTGTGCTTTCACGCAGCAGACACACACACTCATGAGGACGGTGTGTGTGTCTACTGAATTCCTTTACTGTCAAACTTTATCATGAAATACATCTGCCATCTAAATTATATCTTTAAACATCTATTGCTTCTATTTCTCTTTCACTGCTGTGTTTTCTTTTTCTCTTCCATGGCTTGTGTCTGCAGCTACATAATATTATCTTCGGGTATATTACAAACGATTGTGTCTTTCCTCTCATTAGTTGTTGTGGCATTGCCTTGCTGTTGCTAACTGTACTGTAAAAAAAAAAACTAAAGAAGAAGACTGGAAGAAAAAGCTTTTTTTCAACTGCAGTGCAGATTTGTTGATCCATCAGAGTAATTAGTGGTTCACACACTCCGAGGCTGCTGCAGGTTTGTGTCTCTGTTGAGGAAATATAATCCTGTGTGCCAATCAGAGAAGACTTAAACACTGTTGTGTGTTCTCTTTTCATGCATGACCTCCCATTTTGAGCCCAAGACTTTGTCAGAAGGATTAGCTAGAAGTCAGAGGGAATGAGTTAAACTCAGGATTTAAGCACACACTCAGACAGTATGTACAGTACTTTGTCCTGCAGTAAGAAGTTATGATTAGCCTTGGAAATGTGTGTAAGAAAATGAGCTGAAGCTTGTTATTCCACCACACTGCACTTTTTGAACTTATGCTGAATTAACATGAACCGACTGCTGATTTTTTTCAACTCAATCTGATGGTTTTGTACTAATAATAATGAGCACTGAAGGGCTCTAACTCTACAAAAGAGCATGTATTGCAATAACTGAACTGCTGTAGCCTATTTAAAATTCTGCATCGCTGAGGAGATTCATAATTCAGCCAAAATATTCAGCTCTCATCTAAAAATAAATGTGCACTTCATGAGGTTGAGAACAAAAAAAGAATCCCACAACGTAGATGTCGCTGCAAAAACTGAACAGATGATCACAGCATGATCAAACCAGAAGAGAATCTTGGAAAAATAAAAAGTCTTGTCATTTCCTCAGTTGATAAATGAGTTTGATCAACTGAACAAAAGATGAGAGGAATGTTAATTTCTCCGTAACCTTGAGTTTTGAATGAATAAAACTACATACTGAGATCTTATGAATAAACACTTTGGCTTTCCCTTTGCTCTTTGCCATGTACCCACCGTTCTTCTTGTAGAAGTGGACCTCGGCCTGATACTCCTCTCGGCCCTCCAGAGCCTTCTCCATCTGCTGGGCCACGTGCTCGCTGGTGTCGGCCCCGTACAGGAAGCGACAGCTGCAGTTCTTTTGCATCACCTCGGTCCTTGTGAAGCCCGTCAGTTCACAGAAGCCGTCTGAGCAGTAGACGATGGGGTAGCCGCGGTGGCCCTGAGCGTTACCCAGCAGGAAATTACTGTCTGCGAGGCGAACATGAAAGGAAGAGCCGGGTGCATCATGTTAAAGTCTAAACTCTGGTACATAGTTTGTCCTCTGCACTAAAATCAAAGTCTGTTTAGCTCTTTGAACTTGTGTCAAAGCTTTGCAGCTTTATTCAACACTAGTTTACAAGTTCAAAGTAAACATGAATCAGACTTTGTTGTGGACTAAATTCATTTCCCCAGGTCGTCCTCATCAGATTTCTGAACTGAGTTATATTGCTGTGGTTATCAGAACCACTGTTGTGGGCGGTTAAGGGAATTGGCGTATCGGGCTGCAGATGGTAAGATATCAAAACAGCTGACTGGGGTATAAAAAGAGCACAGAGGTTAGAAATTGATTCACACGTAACTCCAGGCTTACTAGATTGGATGATGTGAACCCTTAAAAGACTTGACCCTTGAATTTAAAAGCTGATTGGAAAATAGAGGAGTGCAGGAAAGTGGAAATGAGCCAGAAGAATACACATATAAATGGGAATTTGAAGGAAGGAGAAGATGCGACAGACTTAAGAATGACTTGACTTAAGCCACACTCCACTTTATCTTCAGAAAAATATTAGATCGATGTAACCAGACACAGAAAAGAAATTCCAGACCTAATGTTCCACCACCTTCTTGTGAGAACATTTGAATCCTTTAGTACAGAAATTATCCCTTGTCCAACCAATCTAACTGATGTGGAAAAAAGGAAAAGATTAACATTAAGTTGATTGATTACACTGCAGTATAAACAGTATTTTCATATAAAATACAGATGACCAGAAGCAAATGACAATTAAATTACCTTTGCATGGATGTAAGAAAGAATTCATACATTGCATAATATTAGGTACATTTCTTTACATTACATGCTAATATTCTACTACTACTTTACTCTTCTTTTACTACAGTTCACAATTTCTTCCATGAATTATCTCTATATAAATACAGGAAACATATAAACCTGTCACATCACGTGCCCCTGCTTGAAAAAAGAAAATGGCTTTACCTCAAATCTTTATTCAAGCTCCATGATGGATTATTTCAAAATCCAATAAAACACTGGAATATTGTCAGCGTTCCCTCCTCTTATGTTCCTTCACCTGTACACTGCATGTTTATCTCAAGGTACTGATATTATGCTGTGCTTATAAAGCCCTGGATAGAAAAATGCAATACACCTCCATGACCTGAGGAAGATCCATAAGATCCATACGTCTAAATGTCAAACTAAAGTGGTGGAATTAAGTCTGTTGTTGAGGTATTTACATCGTGTGGATCATACGTCACGAGGCGGATATTTGCTTTACGCCCGTGCTGCTCCTCCACCACCACAACATCTTTGCTTTGATTCTTCATTGTTTCTTACCATACTCTCAGCACCATGGACAGTTCTCCAGCAGCGGGCCTGTAGCTTGTGCTTTTTATTTATTTTTTTTATTGCTGTATCTTGTTAATTTATATCTGCAAGACAAAAAAACACACAGTGCCAGATCTCTCTTCTGGGACTTCATCCACGTGACTTCAGGCTGCAGCCCTCACAGACTGTACATTTGTTCTGCACACCTCCACATATTAATCTTGGTGATAGGTGTGCTGTAGTTTGACGTCATATTTTCCCTTTGTTGCTAGAAGCGTGGGGCCTTGATGAGCTAAACCAGGTTCTTGCTGCAGTGTGGTTTCTTTGGCTATGTCTGCCAGAACTACCAGTGGAAGGAACTTTGAAATACACTACATTAAAAGCAGCGCCGAATACAAAGCTGAGAGACTTCAACTGACTTCCACTTCATTATTTTTTGCAGTTTTTGATGAATGAAACACATCCTATAAGACACTGACAAATACAGACAAAACAACAGCCTGAAGAAAAAAATGTACAGACAGCTGAACCAATCCCTTCTCAACAAATCCAACTTTGGATTGCATCATACTAACCTGTTATTTATGGATCCCAGAAAACAATGGTTCCCAACTCTTTTTTTTTGTCTGACATACTCCCACAACCCTATCAAATGGGCTCAAAAATACCCCTTCATCATTACCCCTTTCACTTTATGGTTGTGGAAACCATATTTCACCACAGTGTGTGGGATGGATCTGTGGCTGCACAAGTGAATTCATACAAGTCCGTGGTCTTGGAATTGCAGATGTTCAGACTTTATCTATCTTAGCACTTGCAGTGATAGAAGCAGGACATTTCAGATATTTATCCATCGCTTCGTAGTTTTCATGCACACTCAATCACAATACATACTGTAGTGCAGTAGGCCTATTGTAGCTTGAAGGTTACTGGTTATTGTGACAATAAATGTGATAAAGATCATCACACAAATGTATATTTGTGTGTTAATTTTCCTCTTAAATAAAAAACATGTGACTGTACTATATAATCAAATCATAATTTATCTTTTTTTCAAATTAGCCGAGCCACTCCACAATCTTTCCATGTACCCTCTATTTACTGCTGAAGTACCTCTTGGGGTTCCTTGGTTGGGAATCACTGGGTTAAAGCCCTCCACACTTATGTATATATTGGATGAGGTGTAATTACACACTTAATGAAATATCCATGCATGTATATCTTTGCTAATTATTTTCCAAAGTCAGTACCGAGGCATCAAGCTTCACTGCACAGTAACTGACATGTTTCTGCAGCTTGACTGAAAATGCCACACTCCAGATTTTCTGAATGCCAAGCAGAGAACGTAGACAGACAGACCGGTCTGAAATCTACAGATTCCACAGAGAGCAGGTCTAAAAAGGAGGAGTATTAAGCAGCTGCTACCGCACTTTCCACAATCTAGCACTTTAATTGGCCAGACTGAGCGGAAAGCAGTCTGTAGGGGATGTATTTTCTGAGTAGTGACAACCTTTCTTGGGTGTGCAGTGAGCAGCAACTAAATTGTCACTATGGAATTATAGAAAGAGACAGGCATTAGTCAGATCCATCAATGAGCAGGGAAGCTTTTTTTTTTTTGCCTATGCTATGTCTTGCTACTATTTCTGTTCCCCATATATCATTACATGGAAACTGAAGTGTTTCTGTTCTATAGTCTCCTACAGATCTTTATGAATGAAGAGAGAACGATAACTGTTGCTTTTTTTTCCACATTAAGTCACAGCTTTAAAGACAAAGTGCTCCGGAAATCTGACTCCATCTTTTCACATCTAAATAAATAGCCCTAGAAACAATGGATGAATAAGATGTGATCGTGTTGAAAAAAAAAAAAAAAAAAACATGCCCTCTTTTTCATGTTCTATAAATTCCTGACAGCCCATCTCAGTGAGCCAGCAAGTGTTGGAGAGGAACTGCATTCATCTCTGGTTTATGTAATGTTTACCTAAGAATAGGTACATCTCTACTCAGCATCCCTAAATCGGTCCTTCAAATAGGTCAAGAGCAGGTGTAGTCATAAATCACTTCATAAGGATGTATTTAAACCAATGAGCCATGATGGAAAAAAAATAAAAAAGCTTTTATGCTGCGGTTGTTGATCTGCAAACTGTGCTGCTCTACACTGTGGATTACATTAGTCATTGAAGTTATCTGAATGATTCAGAAAAGTTTCATTCAAGCTGCAATGTTATGCTGTTTTTGGTGCATTTAAAGTAACATTTTGGGAAATACTTTTACCAGCTTTCTTGCTGAGAGTTAGATTAGAAGATTGATATCTCTGCCATGTCTGTACGTTAAATATCAAGCTGGAGCCGGCAGGTGCTTATCTTAGCTTAGCATAAAGACTGGAAATAGGGCCTGGATCTGTCCAGAGGTCCTATAAAACAGAAAACTGACGATTTTTACACGTTGGTTTCTGTATGGATTAAACAAACAAGAAATAGCATGTTAATAAGTGAACATTATAGCTGCTGGTAGGTGGATTTTGTTTAATTTGGACAGAGCCCCCTACCTCCAGTCTTTTTGCTAAGCCACGCTCCAGCTTCTTTACAGACATTAGAGCTACTTCTCATCTCAAAAAAGCAAATAAGTGCATTTCCCAAAATGTCAAACAATTAATTTAAAATGCATTTTTTCTTACAGAGCGGATAACTATATATCCTGGAAACCAGTCTTTACTGGGGATGAAAAAACATCTCTCAGGGCTTTCACTTCAGCTTCTACAATTTTATAATTATTTTCTTCCCTGATAACTTTATAAACAAGCAATCCAGGGCCCACACGAAACCACATTTGATAAACTGTTTGTGTGTGTGTATGTGTGATTGTGACAATGCCTCAATTCTTAGGCCATAATCCTCTCAGGGATATTGCTTCGAGTGGCCGCTCCACTGCGGCAGCTTCCTTAATTACACATCTGTGCTGACTCGCTACAACTGTAATCTGACATGATAACACTGCATGGTACTGCTAGCAACAAGCAGCCTGCACCATGTCTATTGTGCACAAGTTCCTCAGTGTATAAAAGACTGATGAAGCCCATGAGCCTTGCCCTCTGCATCAGCAGCTAATTACCATCTACAGGCATGTAATTACTTACTGGGGCAGATGGGTGACAGCGCAAGAAGTGGACTTGTAGGGGGAAAGGTCACTGGTCTGGTAAAGAGTTAGTGCAAATAATCAAACACTTGTTTTTTCTGATATCAGTAATTAACTAGGTCATTTTCTAGACTTTTAAATGACAACATCTGGAGCCTGTTTGACAAAAGTATCTGTGCTGTTGTGATCTGAATCCTGTGAATGGTAAAAAGGACTCCAGTTATGTAGCGCCTTTATCCCGGGAACTGTGAAAAGTGCTTTACAAAGCCTCACACCCACTCACACCTACATTCACGCACAGATGGAGGTGGAGCTGCTGTGCAAGGTACAGACCTGCAGGAGAAGATTGAGATTTTAGTGTCTTACTCCGAAAACATATATTTAGGAGGAGCCGGGGATCAAACCACCAATCCTGTGATTACTGAATGATGTCAGTATCAATGAAAGACTCTGACGATGACAAATCAGTGCCGGGATCAAACTAAGCATCTGTAAAACTAAATACAGGGAGCTTTTCAAAAGATGCAGCAGAGGATGAAGCCACACAATAGCTTCAGCTATCCACTGTCTGCAGTGCTCTGGCCTTTGCAGCTGCCTATTAAGACCTGTTCATCAGCTGGGTAACAATGAGCTCCACAAGGTTCAATCTGACAGTCCTCGCTGTCTCCCCTTTGGCTCCTTGGTTGCCTTTTAACAGAAAAGTGTTTAGGGGTGATATAAACCCGGTTCTTATCTCTGCCTGCAGCTGCCCTGTGGTTATGCAGCCCCACAAGGCGAGCGCTGCTGTCAATGTGAAAACGCCGCTAGGGAGGTCGTGTAAAGGAGCTGCGGGAGGTGGGGATGGGTGTAAAGGACAGGCGTGTATGCTGTAACACACACACGCACACACACTACATGCACAGCACAGGGTTGTCACAGGGTTTTAGCCTGTGTGACAACAAACATCTGCCCTGCTGACGTGCCCTGGAGCAAAAACACAGCTCCAGAGGTGCTGTTCTTTAACGTGACCCTGACCTTTGACTTCTGAGAATTTCCCTTCAGGGACCAATAGATGATTGTCACAAACATACAGACACATATGTCAAATCAGCAAACTCTACATACAAACACATGACCAACACAAAGCCCTGAGCCCAGGGCACGCAAAATGCACACACACACACAAACGCACACATTCACATTTCCTTTGGGGAACAGGGAGACTGACATTGCTACGAGCCAAATACTGTGCTGTGCAGTGCCAAAGGTTACTGACTTAACCTGTTCTGACATTTTGCTTGTTGTGCTTGAGTCTTTATGCTACAGACGGGTAATTTCCTCAGTCCAGGAGCTGTTAAATTAAAATCAACTTAAAATTGCTTTCAGTGTTCGTAAATGTTATTGCTAAGGTCAAGCGTATTCCAATCAATATTTGTGAATAAAACTCTCACTCAGAGCCACAGACTGGAGAAATTACACCAAAAACCCCCTGATGGCATGAAAGTGTGGAAAATGAAGCTGCACAATAGACACTGACTGGGACACAGATGTCACGCTTTTAAAGCCAAAATGCTCCATTATCTGTCCAAGCAGAGTATACCTGTGGTTACGCTCACACAAAGGCAGAGTGTGGTGTTGTTTTTTTGCATAGTGGAAGCAATCTGAGTAATTATACGAGCATGCTGGGAAAAAAAAAAATGTAATAAGACAATGATGTTTACATAAATAACTATCTGATATATACTGCATTTATTCTAATATAGCTATAGGTGAGGACTGTGTTGGAGTGAAGCATTAGATGAATATTTTGGACTGTGTTTGACTGCGTGACTGTCAGCAGTTGTGCTTTCTTTTGTTTTGCTGATCTAAAAGCATTTTTTTACTCAGGCGGATGGACTGAAGCATCTATGTTGTACAAGAACTGAAAATATGTGACCTGCATCATGTTTTAAATCTTTTCAGGCTGCTGTAGGATTTGTTATTGAGTTTAATATTTTTGTGCAAATGGATGGTATTATCTGTAAGTTTTATTTTCATACATTATGGGATTTGGTATTAAAAAAAAACAATTATTTTCCATGAACAAGTTGTGATTTTAATATATAAGGATTTTTATTACAGTGAAACTATTAATACTTGATTAGACCTTACTTTATTGAACATTACAGAAAGCTGTTTTTATCAGCTTCTCAAAATGAGTCATGGTATATTTTATACATGACCATTAAAATAATAGAATACATAAATGATTGGTTGCTATAAATTATAATTATATTGTAAGTAGAAGTCTAGAAGGGGGCTGTGACACATTAGATAAAATCTTGGACACTGCTTGGCTGCGTGGCAGCTCAGTCAGCAGAGGTGATGTCTTTTGTTTTGCTGATTTGAAGGCATTTTTGCTGAGTCTATATTCCATATTATGTAATTACAAAAAAAAAAAAACATGTTACAGGCATATTTTTTAAAACAGTTTTAAGGCTTCCTAAAGTTTGTTTTGGTATGTAAGTATATGTACATTTTGTTATTTTGTGTTAGGAAATTTGCTATGAAAAATGCTTGATTTTACATGATGTCTGTTTTGTGAGGAGTTTATCTTTTAAAATGTGTAAAATCATACCTGGAAGGAAAATATACTTTGGCAAACTATCAGCTACAAGGCAGATATATATCTTATCTTAAGACATAATAAGATTTGTGTGATACAGCACCAGAAGCACAGAGACTGTTTCCTAAAAACTGCCTTCTAGTCAAGGGGGGTCAAGGGGATTATCAACAAATACTGTACCTTACTATATATATATATATATATATATATATATATATATATATAGAGAGAGAGAGAGAGAGAGAGAGAGAGTTTCTAAAATGCTTCTTTCTAAAACAAGAGAAGCATCTGCCCTCTAAAAGTCCTTGATTGGAAAAGCAAGTTCAAGTGTTTTCTCTTTGGCGGACCATTTGTTTTCCTCAAAGACCAAAGTGTTCAAGCATCATACATGTCAAGTGGCAGGACCCTGTTGCCCCGGAAACAGGAAGGAAGTTATTTTGAGCGGCGGGCACGCTGCCACTCCTCTAGGAGCCACAGCCTTATGGTGGCTTTGAGAATGGCTTGAAAGTGGCAAAAACTGGCATGTGGTTGCAAAGACCTGTACCCTGCTGTCTGTCTGTTGTTGTAAATTGCCATTATTTGGCAGGCAGGAAGAAGGATACGCAGCCTGCTACAGTGGTGGATGTGGGCTCAGCTGTCCTGTCCAGAGCTGCAATGGTGCTGCAGGACTGAATTACCACAACAAGTAAAAGAGGCAGAGTTCAACACTATAAAGCACTACACGTTTGTGGACATTACTATCAATAATGAATAAACGAAACAAAAGAAGAGAAAATGGCAGATCAAGAAGGTTTCTCATTAAATAAACATTGCTATTAGTCTCTACGAGAAATTATATTACACATTAGAAAAGACACTGAGCTCGAAAGGGAAGTGTTTCTCTGCCTCTTGCTCTCTTACACAGGGAGGTCAGAGAGCAGGTTCAACCAGAGAGCAGCCCTCTGGAGTTTGCACAGGGCTAGTTTAGCTCAAGGACTCTTCAGCCGGGTAGATGCAACATGAGGGCATGACCCTCGGTCCTCCAGCTGAACTCTGCGCTACCCACGTCATCTCTCGATTCAAGCGTGTTTATATTCGCATCCCACAAATCTCCTAAATTTTATCTTAAACTACAGTCAGTGTTCAGATATGAGAACAATTCCTGACGAGCAACATATCACAGTGCTTTAAGCTCTAGAGAGATCCTCTAACACCTCATTAGGATGCCTGACTCACAAGTTAAAGCTATAATTGCATACCCTACACATCAATTACACAGTAATGTCACCCGTTTCACAGTGTTTATTTCCCCAAGTCAAACTGAGAACCAGCTCAGAGAATAACTGTGAAACAGCCGTTCATTCAGGCCACTGCACCTGACTGAGGGAGGACAGGTTGAATCGACAAGCGAACAAACACAGACGTCCCCACGGTATTTGTTTACAACGAGCCACAACCTCCCCTGAGGTGGCACAAGGTAAAAAACAAGCAGACACAAGCCAAGCAGAAATGGCAGTGCTGCTTAATGGCTGCAGCGGCTAGGTTTGAGCTAACTCTGTCAAACAAACGTGAAAAGACAGCATGATTTCTGATGGTCAATTTTCTGCTCGTGTCTTTACTGGAAAAGTGCAAACAAACTTTTTTTTCTATAAACTAGTGCGGCCAGCAGCAAATGTTGCATTAGTCAGTCAATGTGGGTTCTGGTTCAGATACAGAACATCAGAGACTGATCTGAGAACAGATGTATCTTGCTCATATTCAACTTCAAGCAGGTGATGAAAAGAAATGAATTTGTTTCTGGCAGTGTCTCTCTCTAAGAGAAGACGTCAAGTATTTTGCAACCAGCAAGTCATTTCATTTTTCCTGTGATTAAAACTATCCTTTAGCTGCCAAAAGATTTTGTTGTGACTTATTTTTAAAGTATCTTTGGCCTTCATTAGATAGGATGCACTAGAGAGGTGACAGGAAATGAAGGGAGAGAGAAAGGTGAGATGTCATGCAACCCCAACCAGATTCAAACCGGGGACACAGCAATTACATAGTCAGCCACTTTAACCACTGGTCCACAGGACACCGCCATTTTTAACGATTAAGAGTAAGGAGTGTGGAAAACCTACAAGTAATTATCCTCAGTGTTTCCATTGTACTTACGGGTGCCATCGAAGCGTGTCGCGATGGTGTCCAGAAAGGTGTTCTGGGGGGCCAGGAGGCCCTTCATCACCGGCATCTTGACCCAGAAGTGGGACGGCCAACAGCTGGCTCGAGGTCACACCATCCCAGAATCAGAGCAGGTGGCTTCCAGGGGCTCTCAGCAGGTGCAGGAGACTTCGCGGGAGACAGTCCAGTGGCAGCCGCGGAGACACACATTTACAGGAAAAGCAGCCAACCTTCTCCAAGCGACGTCTCTCTCCCAAAGACAATAGTGCAGCCTGGGAAGACTAAAATAGCTCACTTCAACAATGCAGGGGTTCGGGTGTGGGCAGCTCAGATAAGTACAAATTAACAGTAGCAATCACCAGCAGCTGCTCAGTCAACAAAGAGGGATCATGTCCAGGTGACGCTGACATCCAAAGAGCTTCAGATCTGTCAGCCCAGCTGTTGCTCGTCTGCACCTTTCAGCCCGAGAGCTCATTCCAGCAGCAACGTGGAGGAAGTTATCCTTTAAGTCCACTGCGTTTTCCATCTAAAAGGGGACCAAGAATCTGCAAGACAAAAAACATGTGTCTACACCTCTCTCATCCCTCAGCTCAGTGCTCTGTCAGGATGCTGTGGCAGAGTAGTTGCATCTTCTTGAGCTTTCTCCCCTACTCGCTACTCTCTCTCTTTCTCTCTCTCTCTCCTCCCTCTGTCTGTCTGTCTTGCTCCTGCTTCCATCCACTCCTGTGATATCCCAGCCAATGAGATGCTGGCATCCTCTGTGGGGACCTGTTTTCATCTGTGGCGGGGGTATAGAGAGATAGAGAGAAAGAAAGAGAGAGAGAGGGTGTGGGAGCGAGAAGCGAGCAGTGGAGGGAGGAGGGAGGGAGGATGCTTTTGGAGCAGGTGACAGCACCATTACACCCCATAGTGCTACTATCAGCACATGGCTTTTGTGTGGATGTCTGCAAATCAAGGAAAGATGGATTACCTGCATGTCGGTCAGTGCAGCCTATTGTATTCAGTTGGACTGTGTCCTATTGTGCTGTTCTCTCATGGGAGTCTGACTCAAGGGAAAACGTGAAATCGAGGGGGGGTGGGGGTGGGGGGGTATTCCCATTTACTTATTTTTTTTCTTTTACATCTACTTTGCTGAGTGAAGGAGTTGCATGAGCTGTAATGACTGTAGCCCTCAAATCCCATTCCTAGAATATGACTGTTTCAAACTTGTCTCTTCTGGATGGAGCTGGTCTCTGTTGCCCTCCCAGCCTCCACAGTATCCTCATGAGAGAATTAAAGCTCTGGGATGAAAGCCGCTAAGAGGGGATTAAAAGGATAAGCCTGGAGATGTTTGTCATGAGGACTTGATGCTGAACACACCAAAGAAACGTCGTGTCTTAGCTCACTTTGACCCAAACAAACAGCACCGCTTAGCTGATGAGGGAAATACCTCTAGATAGGGATGTCTATCCTAAAACATATCTTTTCCATTTTAAAAGAACTTTGTCAACAGTAATCTCATTAGATTTTACAGGAATCAGGGAAAGATGAGCCCACCATTAATGTAATTAATGTGACTCTCATTAAATGTTAATGATTGCAAACTGGATGAGGTAACCTGATAATTAGATGGATCTTTTTTTTGAGATGTTAAATGATGGGAGTCCAGCACAGGTTTTAAATGCAATATTTTAACATAATTTGTCCATGTTAAAACGTTACAGCTTTTGACAGGAGAGGGTTAGAAAATGGGCAGAAGACTGAGACAATTCTGTTCATTTTAGAGTCGGTGACGAGAGGTTTCAGCAGAAGTAAAGGTCTGAGTTTTACTGAATTGTGAAGCAGAATTATCACTGTGATTTATGTGGAGCTTGAGGATGTCGAGGTTGTATCGATTTACCCAGCCGCTAGAGGAAAAAGCAGAGCAGGAAAACGCAGAGGAGATTCTACAACAATATATCATTTCAAAACTTAGGAGCATGTGAAATAGGCTGCATGAGACATATCGGGTTTGAAACGGGAATATTTTAGTCTTTCTATGCCCCTCATAGAAAAAGAAAAAAATCTTTACAATACATTTCCTAGACCATACATCAAGTGTAACGTCATGCAAATTGGGAGACAAGTAAACAAAAACTGATGAGAAAAGGAATATAAATGAACAAGTTTCTTGCGGGGGCATTGGTAATCTATCTAAAGTTGAACAGATTCGGCAGCTGTGTGGGCGTTTCCTCAAGCCGACAATGAAGTTTGTAATCTTTAGGGTGAAAATGTATGTATGGATTGGATCTAGATTGACAGTCCTGGAAGCAAACTGCAGATCTCTAAGAATAACCAGGTCAAAGAAGTGGTGAATGATGATCACACTGGACACCTTTAATGTGAAATTTAAATGAATTAAAATGCTAATTGGATGAAATTCAGTAAATCCTGACTCTGTGTGGGGAAGAAGACACTTTGTAAACTCATCATTAACATCCTGTCAGTCAGAAAATTCTGTGGAGAAAAGGTGATTAAAATGCAGAGAGTAATTAATCCATCCATCAGGCTGCACAGGTGAGCTCCATTTGGAGGAAAAGGGGGTTAAAAAAAGACAACCAGTGAAAGTAAAAGACTGTTTCGCAGACTGTAACAGGGTATTGTTCCCCCTCTCGGATCCTATTCAAGCCCTGGCAGCCATTCACTGCTATTTATTTTTAATGGCTTCTCATTGTCCCGTCTTCTTGTAGTTCATCCATCTCTGCTTGTCTCTAATAAAGAGGCTAATCCATTAAACATGCTCACTATCTACTCCACAGTCTAATACGACAGAGTGACGCACAGGCAGCCAGGTGAAATACAATCCCAACTACATTTCCCATAGTTCCTAGCTTGTCTAAATGTCTGCTGGAGATGAAACCTGAGGGGTATTACTTGATTTAAAATGGGTAAATTCAAATTTGAAATACAAACTGAATCAGCTGTTTATTGATATTTACAAAACAAACTCTTACCATTTTAAACCTGAATGAAAAAAAACACAGCCTTAATCCTGATTTAAACTGTAAGATAGATAAGCTTTTATATCCGGCATCATTCACTCAACATGCAACATCCTTTCTCTCAATTAAACACAACCTCCTTCCCTCAGCAAACCCATTGAGAAATCAAGCCCATCATTGTCAAATCTCTGCTGTTTACACTGAATTAACTTGTGACTGAGCAGATGTGCACAGAGGCTCTATGTGTTTGTGTGTGTGTGCACAAATCTTCCAGGCCTGTGTGGATGACAGACAGAGGGAGGACACACACTACCATGACACTCAACAGCAACTAGAAAACGACCAGAATAAGTAATGATAATAAAATTTAAAAAACAAAGTCAAAGCATGGATCAAATGACTGGGAACACGCTTGATTTCTGTATCATATTCTCACAATAAAACAGTGTCATCATCAACAAACAGTTTCTCCTCATTCAATTTATCACAGTCACTCACATTTTTGAGAAATTATCATACTGAATTGTAATAAACTAATTCACAAAAGTACACGAACACATAAAAATTATTTAATGTCCCTATTTTGTTCAAATATGTTCAACATTTTCAAAGTGCGATCTTGCCAGACTGAGACAATAAGGCACATTTTGTAACTTACTCCTGCATTTTTACATTCATTAGTTTAGGAAATCTTTTGACTTATGGATGAAAATGATTCTTCATCTGACATTAAAGTCTGAAAATCAACACAATTTTCACCTATTACAACGGCAAAGAAAAGCGAAAGTTCAGTGTCTTCGTTTTCGTGCTTCCAGCTCTTTAAAGCTAATAAATGTCTGTGTTCAAGCTTCATAAGTCAATAGGCAATAAACCTGTGACCTTGAAAGTGCTGGTGAACGTGAGGAAGATAAGAGACTCTCACTTCCTCCGGTAACTACAGGTTAAACCCTTTAAAACCTCCAGAGAGGGAAAACAGCCCCTCAGCCTCTCTTCCTTGGCGTCACCATCTCATGAAAAGGCCCATTCGGCCTGAGCTTCGATGAGGTAAATTTAGCTTTTAATGCTTCGGTCTGATCACACTATGAAGCCAGAATAAAGCCAGAGCAGTGTCAAATCTCTGCTGAAATGGGACATTACTAAAAATATTAGCCCACTTTGTGAGCGGAGAGACCTGCAGGAGAGGAGTGAGCCATGCAACAACACATGAGACTTACAGACTTTCAGAAAGGGGCTTGTTCAGTGTTTAGCTGCAATTTTTCTTTGACAACATAATAAATGTTTGACTAGCAGTGCAGTTGGGATAAAATTCTATTAAATACAATAATGTTGAAGTTAGCAAAGTCCAAACTATATGTCATCTAAATATAAAAAACTTATAAAAATCTCCATTATTCTGCATTTGCACTTGAGTAAACTGCTGTTCAGACTCTTGCTTGCCTCTGGTTTTATGTTTGGTTGACTTACAGTGACGGGCTTCACCCTAAAGGCACTAACAGAGATATGATCAAGAATCCAGCTTAGAGAAAGGGGATGATAACACAAATAAGTAGTGAATCTGGCTGCCTGAAGCCTGACAGCACAAATGTCTTACGTCTTACACATGAGACTAGCCCCCTCTAGTGGCTGATGATAAGGTATCATTTGTAAATATGGGTACGGTAGTTGGTCAGATGGTGAAAGGTAAATAAAACCCACACCAGCTAGCGTGTTTTCTGCCAGCCAACAAGAAGCAACAGAACTTCTAATCTGAATGATCCTCTGGGCTCAAAATGGGCAGAAATTAGCAGCTAGCTGCAGGAGGCTCTGAAAGAAAGCTGGCAAATTTAAATTATCTGGATATTGTGTTTCCAAAGGGAGAGCTTATTAAGATGAAGTAACAGTTCTGGAGACAAATGCAATAATAATTTTCAGCTCCAAGACATGATATAAAGTCATTACAATAAACTGCAAATTGCATGCTTACTTTTCCCAGCATACGGCAGGATACAAAAAGGGACAAAACATGTAATGCTAGTGAGTCCAGATTTCATAGGCTTGTTCCTGATGAGGTAACATCCCGTACAGTATTTCACTTTCAGATTTTTCTTTATCATTTACAGTATAAGAGGCCATAACTTACACCAGGATTTTACTTGTGGAAATACAAAGTTTCGGAGTTAAAAGGCTTAAGATGCTTTTCTCTGCTGCATTGCAGCCCCACTCCAAGATTTATGCAAATAAGGTTTATTTTTACATGAAAATCTTCTCAGATGTTGCACCAGTTGGGATCTATTGAAAGGGTAATATTTTAAAAATTATGTAGCAATGTAAATGTTAAAGAATATCAGCCACCTGTTATAAGGCAACAAAATGAAACCTGGTTAGATTCATTTATGTAGCAGTTTTTCACTCATAACTTCACTCATAAATCTTTGGTACAGTATATACACTGCATATGGTTTAACTCTGACTGTCATGGGGGAGAGATGAGGTTCATTAAACAAAGCTATAGTAACAGTTTAACAACACCCTTTAATAAAATTATAAATATGGTGGAGAAAATACATCAGTCAAATTAACATTTTTAATTGGCAAAAATGAATGATGTGTTTTTGTCTTTAACGGTTGCCAAAGGCACAATTCACCAACTCCTTGATGAACAGTTAATAAAAAACCAGAGACATGTGAGTCAGTCAGTGTTCACCACAGTCAGAGTCACAAGCTTTATCTCTTTCCCCACAACAGGAGGCTTCAGGAAACCGTTTTTCCCAATAAGAAATCAGCGTATTCTTTCCTGCGCAGCACCCGGTGCATTTTGAAAGTGTTGGGTGATGTGTTTGAGAAGGCCATCATCTGCTTACGAAGTTCCTTGAACGCACCATCCGCCACCAGCTGCACCCTCATTGGTCCGATGCTGCCTTTGATACGGAAAGACTTGTAGACAGCCGAGTCCTGCTGGAGAGAGATGTCCAGCTGGGGGGAAGGAGAGAAGACAGCATTCAGAGAAAAACAATAAAGAGTGATTTTATAATAAAGTGCGGGCATGCTGTGTATTTTTGCTGCTTTCTCGGATTGTCTTACCTTGTATCGTTGCTCCTCTGTGAGGTTCCTCACACCTTTCAGCTCTACAAACACCTGGTAATGAGGATCTGAGCCGCCTATTGAATCTCCTACAACACCACAGTGAAGTGAGATTCATTACAGCGCAAACTGAATCAACACTCACAGAATACAAATTCTGATATGACCGAGCGGCATAATCGAGACGTCTTACCCAGGATGCCACTCTCAGCGCAGCAGTAGTCGACCAGCTGAGCTCCTGGCCACTGAGCAACAGCTTTCTTCAGAGCATCAAGGAACAACACTTCAGTCACCTTCTCCCCTCGAACGTTCAACATCTGGCCACGTCTGGCAGGAGACAGAGGCAGGGAGAAAACATTTAACATTTACCTAAGCACACATGCATGAGCACGAGATGATACACTTGCATTTATTTGTACTGCCATACTGTACCTGTACTGAAACTCAACGATGGGGCACTGATTATGGAACCCAACTACTTTCACAATGTCTCCAACGCGATATCTGTGAAAACAGCAAAATACCAGTGTCACTTATGTAGCTGTAACAGTTAGTTATAATGTTAAAGTCTAATTGTATATCAGATCTGTCTGATGGAGCCAGATCACAAATCTTGACATCAGCTTTATCATTCTGAATCTGTCATGATAGATTGCAGTCAAGTGATAACACATCACTAAACCAATAACACAAAGCAATCGTGGGACATAATTTCATTCACAAAACTTTTTGGAGGCTAACATTCGACCGAAGGGCACTTGATTGACAATTAACCCTTTAAAATCAGAGCAAACAAGCCTCTGTATAATTCAGGCAGATAGATAGATGTTTCACAACACGAGGTAAAAAAAAAAAATTTCGTACCTGAAGAGTCCTGAAGCGTTTGTGATGACAAGTTCGTAGTTTTGTCCCTCCTTCACCTCCTCCATCAGCAGAGTGTGAGGCGTCTCCTCCTCCAGGCTGCTCTCGGGCAGGAACTCGCAGAACATGGAGCGAGGACACAGCAGATAGCGTCTGCTTGGCTCCTGAGGCCACAGGTTCACCCCTATTAGACCTGGAGGGGCCCATACATTCAATTAAAGCTGATGGATGACTTTCTAACTTGTAAATATTGAAATAATAATCCAAAAAATCTTTTAATTGGTGCCATCAGTCATTCATGCTCAGACCTCGATTTAACCTCAGAGATCTCTCTCTCTTCTGTTGAGACCAAAACTAATGATGTTGATGTTTTATTTTTGATTAAACGATTAATCAGTTAAATTATAAACTGTCATCAGAAGTTATAACAGCCAAAAGTGGCATCGTTAATCTCTTTATTTACCGACAATGAAGAAACACACACAACTCATTTGCATCTGTGAATCTGTAGCCAGAAAAAGTACTTTATATGGTAAATGACTAAAAATAACACAACTGGAAATCACTGAATTTGAACTTTAAACAACTTAACTGAAGAGTCCTGCTGTGTGTAAAGCAATTTACTTACTGTCATTCTGTTTAATATATATTTAATGCGCAATTTGCTTGACCATGGATTATGCGAACTCATGTGGGCAGTACAGTAGGACACACACCTTCCACATGCTATGTCAGACGGAAACTTCCTGGCCACCCTACCATCAAAACTGACTTGACTTTGTCATTTACACCAGCTGTTCCCACAGTAGTGTCCAGGGTTGCATAATGGTTGTTACCTTCAGTAGCAGCATAAAAGGGGGAGTAGAAAGGAATTCCCTGGCAGTAATTCTCCCTCAACATTTCCCCATAGATCTGATTGGAGCCTGAGTCCACCGCCAGCACCAGGTGGAGGTGAGGCCACAGCCGCTTGGCGATCCCCCTGAAACCGTCCTGGAAGTGGGCCCGGAGCTGAGTGGCTCTTTCTGGGTCTGGCTTCATCAGAGCTTCAAGCCCGGCCCTCACTTTGGGCTCCAGAGCCAGAGCACTGCTGACCTTTCCTCGCTCAATGTCCTCCACAAGCTCCTGCCAACGATCCTACAGGACAGAGAGGGAGAGAGATCAGATAGAAATTACATTTTGAAATGATGTCATTGATTTTACAATTATGAACTAAATTTGTGGGATTTTTTATTTTTTTTTTGCTTCTTATTATTTTCTGTAACATTTTCCACAGTTTCCTACATGAATATAATCCAGTAGAGAATAGCATGATGCAAAAAAACACATAAAATGTTTATACATGACATGCAACCGTTAATAAATCGTGACGTGAACGATGCAGTACCTGCAGGGCACTGAAAGCATAGAAAACCGTGGAGGCAAAGTTGGACTCCAGTGTTCCCACACTGGGATCTTTCAGAGCAAAAAGGAGGTGCAGGTAGAGTGTGTCCTTCTCACTGGGAACCTTCAGAGACAGGTACATTACAGTTTAGTTGGAAGTCATTAGGAAATTGAATTAAGTTCTGCATGCAAACCAAAAGCAAACCATAAAAACAATGTTCAGAAGCGGCTAAAACCTTGAAGTGTTAATCACACACCGTAAATCTTTCATCACGGGGCGAAGACGTAACGCCCAGACTAATCAATATGTTTATTGTACCTCAAAGGCAGGCGCTGGGGTGGTGTAGAGGTTCAGCATGTGGCGGGAGGACGCTGGTGTAGATGAGTTTGGTCCAATGGGAATGCCGGCCTCAGACTGGCGAAAAGTAGGTGTGTAGAAGAACTTGGTTGTGCGCTGGAGGCTGTCAGTCGCAGGGAATGCCTGACGCATGGCATTCAAACACACACTCACTCCCTGGTGGAAACACACAAATAAAAATTGTTATTATCATAGTTTTATATGGACAGTAGCACAACACAGGCTGCAACAGGGCCAACACATCATCAAGACCAAGCAGTGGCTTCACCTGCAGGAAGAACTCAGTGTTGGTGTCTTTGGTGCTGAGCAGCATGGCGCTGGCTCCTGACGTCCCAGAGGTCATGGCCAGGATCAGCGGCTTCTCAGCAATGATCACCTTCTCCTCTCCTGCAGCGATGTGTCTGATGAGCTCTCGGTAGTGCTCGTATGTGGTGATGGGGTGACGTGCCCGGAAGGTTGCACTGTCTGAAACAACGTCATCGTAACTGTGAACAACCAGTTTAAACTCAAGTAAAGTTTGTTTAGAGAATATTTTGATTTCCGCATTTAATCATTTTGTAATCTTCACTTCGCTGATGAAGACCATGAAATGAGGTTAAAAGCTCAAAAAGAGCAAATAATTGGACCTTTGAGTTGAAATTATACAGCCATAAATACTGTTAACCAAGGTCAAGAATTAACTACAATGTTCATGTCTTCATAAAGCTTCTTCAAGTGACCCACAGCTTTATCTTAGATCATTTAATTCCTCATGGGTTTGACAGCATTATAGTCAGAATGATCTTCATGCATATTTTTACAGGCAGGACTTTTATGAATTTGAAACATTTGAAGAATTAGCATCTTATATGAGAGTAAATTGAGTATGTTTGGGATTCCGGCTCTGTTTGTTCATTTTTGGATAAAACATGCAATTTGAAGACATCAACTTCGATGATGGGAAACTGTCATGGACATTTTTCACCATTTTCTTAAATGTGTACACTTAATAATTAATTTTAAAAAACTAAAAAAGAAAGAAAGGGGGAATATGGTTTTGGGTAGATTCAATTTAAAGAAGATAGTAATTAATTTAACAGCTGAATAAATATAAATTGAAATAAATAAATGCATTTATAATCTGATAGTCTGTTAATCTTTTTAGCCAATTTTTAACTAAAATGGTGGTTCCAGCTTCTGAAATGTGAGAATTTGACACATTTCTTGTCAGGTCAAAGTAAATAAACGTATTTTTAAACGACTGTCTAATCAAATATGAAATATGTAAACATTGCCTTGAGCTGAGAGGAATTGACAGGCATTTTTCACTTTTTAAAGACTTCAAGTTCAAGACTGCTTATTTGACTGATTGATAATGAAATCAACCATTAGATTAATGTGAAGAACGATATGAAGTCTACTCAAAAATTCCTCGGGGGAGTGGGGTGGCTCTTTGGTAATCTGGTGCCTTGACCTCAGTAAAATCCTGTTTCCTGCCCTGCTGTCATTGACTGCCGTGCAGCCTATAGACTCTGACCATATATAAGCAACCTTACATCACAGTAAGTCAGAGGACAAATCCGTGTGAGAGCTGGTTTTACAACCAAATGCCCACACGCCTGGAACCGTTCATTTCCACAATCTTATTTCGTTTCTTACCTTTGATTGAGCAGAAGTCAAACTGTTTTCCATAACATGTGTTTGCGTTTTTACTCAGGCGCTTCAGCAGCGTCTCCTCCTGGACTCGCTTCACATTGAGCGTGTCGGATTCAAGTTTCTTTCTCTGTCGTCTGCCCAGCCAGCCCAAAGCCTTCACCCCCAGATACTGACTCAGAAGACCGCTTAACGTCCGGTTGTCACCCTTCATCTTCGAGCTAATGTCCCTCCAAACAAGTGCCATCCCGGCCAGGGAACAAACACCGAGGGCTACAGGCAGAGGAGGCGGCATCCCTGTGAACAGCCCTGGTGTTACACAAGGAACACAAACGGAAAAGGCGCCAGGTGGGGGCGCTGTTAGTCTATATTACATGCGTTACCTGTTTTACCTACAGACAAGACTGAGAACTATACACTGCTGCTGCTCCAGGACACTGTTACAGCGACATTTTGCACCATTTCACACATTCAGCTTCATCATACTGAATCCACTTACCCTGCTTCTGTCCAACGATGGCGACTGCCAACGATAAAACCGCAAAACACAGGGGCACAGCAACACGAAACCATGACACAGCCATCTAGACACAACGTTGTGACCTAGTGTTCCTGCTGTTTTAACTGAATATAATAACGTTTAGGCCGCATTTATGTGTCAAAGGAAGAGTCTTAACTTTTGCTTTCGCCACTGTTTGAGCTTCTTCCGTGTTTTGGTCACAAGCTGTCACTGATTGGTTGACTATACGATGACGTTTGCTAATCTGTTCTCCACATGTGCTGTTAATAAAGATATTTATAAGATATATATATGGAGATATATGTTACTTTCCATCATATATCAGTATTATTTTGTTATTTTATGAATTATATTATCATATATTATATTATATAGAAGATATATGATAAGATCTTTATATACAGTCTATGGCTCTACAGAACCATTGAAATAAAAAGACAAAAACAAACAAGCAAACATAACTCAAAAGACAATAATTTCAATCCGAATTGGTCATGATGTCACACTAAAAGTAGTAATCTATTTTAGAAAAATCATCAATAACAACGACAACAATCGAGATTAATGTCATGTTCTTTTTATAAATTTAGGTAAATCCGTGGTACCTAAAGTTGACAGATGAGAAAAAAACAGCAAAGACTAGAAGTTAAAATCAGTACATATTATCATATTATATGTACATTATATAAATATTTTTACTGTTATTGATATTAGTTTCATTTTCATTTATACATTTTGTATAATTTGATGATAAAGGAACTGAGCTAATGCCGCACTGAAACTATACAGTAATTATGATTATAATTTATGCATTAGGCACAGGATTGGTCTCTGATTACTGATTTGAAAAGCAACGTTAGCATCAGGGCATTAATATCAGCGGTACTGTCCTGAGCTGCAGAACATGTAATAAGTCCTTCTTGCCGCTGGCGGTACATTAGTCCACTGAAACCCCTTCATCAGCTCTCCTCCTCAGAACCTGCAAAAGATCAGAGACAACACTGAAACCTTTGATGCAGGTCTGTGCTGGAAATGATCAGTCAGAGAGATCTGCAGTTCGCTCACCTGTTTCATTTCCACGGTGACAGCTGATCATGAAAGAGAACATAAATTATGTTGTGTGCATGAATTCATAAACACATGGATGTGATGATTTTAGATGATGTTTAGATGTCTTTGCTTTTTTTTTTTTTTTTAGACCAACCTGCCCAAGTAGAGGGTAACACCAAGGGTCCATCAACAGACGCACCATGGACCAGCTCAGCTAGCCAGGACACTTCAGCTGGGTTGTCAACAAAAACCTCTTCTGGTTCATCGATGCACCACTCAAACTCTGCCACAATAAACATAAACACAGAGATGCTCAATGTGCACTCTTGATTTTCATTTATCTCCATTATCATTATCATCATTGTCATTGTATTCTAAGAAACATTTTGTGGTATAGAATATACAAGATGGGAAGTAGCTGCCAAACATATTTGATCATGGACATTTTCTTCTCAGCTAACCTGTGACAGAGCCTTCATCTTCCTCCTCCTCCTCCTCCTCCTCTTTGGACCAGGCTGTGCTTGTTATCACTGCAACGCTGCAGTCAGACATTGAGGATGTGAGGCTGCCGCTTTGAAGTGTCTGCCTTAAGCGTGCCATGTCACAGATGTACGCCTCTTTGTAGAACTGACTGGCTGCAGATACACAGCAAAAAAAAAAGAAAAAGAAATAAAAGAAAGAGACACCTTTGGCTTGTGATTATGTAAGAAACAGTTTAAAGGTCCCATATTGTTCTATTTTCATTGCTTGTTTTCAATACTGCTGTAGCTTGGGGTCAGATTAATATTCTTTGCAGGGTTTTCCCAAGGACAATATGATAGGATGCTCTCACTGGAATGACAAAACCTATTGAGAGGAGGCATAAAGGAGTCTGTGATGAGTCTGAAATGAAAGGATTTATCACTGATTTATATTGCAAACACTTGGCCTAGAATACGGAGGCTGTTACCTCACGTACATGTATGACAAAAAGAAAACCCTGAGGTGTTGGAGCAGAGTAGGATGAGCCTGCTGACCCTGCATGTCTTCCAGCTGTTGGATGGAGTTGACTGCATCTCTGGTGTTGATGCGGAGCCGGTGACTATCACTGAGGTGTTTCAGGACGTGTTTGGAGTGGAAGGCTGAGTGAGTGTAATACACCAGCTTCGGGAGGCACAGAGAGCCGACTGCAGCGATTTCAAACCTGCTGCCCTGGAAAGCAACAGAAAGGTCAAGACCAAAGCTCGTATAGGTGTCAATATGCAAGTTTCTGTGGATATAACTATGCTTAGGGGCGTATTGTGTTCTTAGGACCAACCTGGAAAGTGAAGCGGTCAATATCGGTCCAGGAAAAATCATACAACAGACACAGTTTCCCCTCCACCCCCTTGAGAAAAATCAAAATCAGTTCACATTTATAATACAAGCCATCTCAACTCACTTTTCCAGAGAATTTAATTTACATCTACGAGTCAAACCCTTCATGGATTAATGTGCATGTGCCAAAATGAATTCCCTAACTTTATGTAATGCTATCAGTCACTGGGGGGGTGGAACCACCTGATAAATACGGACTCCTTTCACTGCCACACCAAGAAGGATTGAACTTCTCAGCTCCTTTTTCTCCTGCACATAAAAGAAGCAGAGTTTAAATTATAAAACATGAGCTCATAAAACAGATGCTGCAGCAGAGAGTGTGTTTCCTCACTTCAATATGTGCAGAAATGCAGGATGAGCCATTATGAGGCCAAACAAGTGATACTCAGCTCTTTTCTCATGCCAGGCATCAGAACAAATTCGTATAAATGAACAAGATAAGTCAGATAGACAAATAATGCAGCATGACTGAGTTTCATTATAATAGGACCAGTGGTTTTATGGTTATTAGGGCCCATTTCTGGTGGTTTTCCTCAGTTAATTTAAATGCTGAGCGTGAGTCGGTGCAGTCTGACCTGTCTCATCCTGTAGAAGGTGACCGGTCCATCCTGCAGGCTGCTGGCCTCTTTTATAAACTGCAGGATAGCTTGGCTACGTGACACGCCTCTCAGCTCACCGTGCAACACAGGGCAGTGCTGGAGCAGGTAGTCTCGTCCACGACGCTTTATCAGCTGAGCATGCAAACATGCACATAAAATTAATATGATTTCTAAGGTTAGGTTGAAAGTGTCACACTTATTTATTTATTTTTTTTGTATTTTTACCCAGGAGGGGAAGTAATCTTCAGGAAGAAAGTAACATCTGTGTTTTCTCTCCTGTCTTTTCTCCTCCTCTCTCTGCTCCAGATCTCCGACTTCAGCCTGAAGCGCAGACGCTGCCAGCTGGAAAAACAAAGCTTCCTGATGGCGGCTCTGTGAGCGCAGCGCCTTCTGCCTCAGCTCAGTGTAGTAGAGCTGCTGTACTTTGCTGCTCCTGAAACAAAGCGGAGATCGGGTGACAAAGGTCATCTTTGTTTCATGGGGGTTTGAGAGCCGTCATTTCATTTCACTGATCAGCAGCTCATGAAATAATAAATAAGAAAACATAATGTTATGTTGATTGTATGATTATACAGTGGCCTGTGCAGACATTTATGATTTGTATTTGGGAGACCAACTCACAATATTAGCAGCCCATTCTCCACATAATACTGCACCCTCAGAAATACGATGAATGGGACCTGAAAAGTTAGAATAAATACTTTAACAGAGTCAAAGAGCTATATTACTCATTTTAAGAGTTTTCTAAGCAGTCTAGTTAATATTTGAAGACACAAACAAAATTCATGCAACAAAGACCTGATGCTCATTAAGTTGTGAGATAATAAAAAATAAAAATAAAAAAACCCACTGTTGTGGAGCCTCTGCTCCATCTTTTGCCAAAATACTTGCTCAGCTTTTGGTCCAAATCCAGAAAGAGATATTCATTATCTGAGGGAAAAACACACACATTCAAGGAACATAGATCAACATCAAGTCCAATGGTAATATTGTGAACAGTTTTATTAGTATTCAAGCAATTAGCAATAATTAATGTCATTTTTAACTTCACGGGCTGATAAGAGAACAAGTTGATTCATTACGAGCAGCCTCCCTAAGTCTCAGCATTCCTCAGTGGATGAAGTGTAAACATTTTCACTTGACGCCCACACAGACAGTGACTGACCTCTGAGAACAGCCAGGCTGAGGACCTGGAGATCACTGACGCCAAGCTGCTTCAGTACACTGGTCAACACCTCATGGCTTCTGGCTTTTACCTGAAAAACACAATAAGAATGGGACACACACAAGAGCTACGTGGCTCCGAGTCTAACCTGTGAGCTTTGGGTTCACACTGATACAGTATTTTTCTCATTATTAGGTATCAGACAGTAGTTTGGTCCAATGCTGACATGATGGAGATGACTCCTTGATTACAGAAACTGTAAAATCAGATATTCAATTATTATTATTATCTAATTATTATTATTTGAATATTTAATCATTTCATTATTTAGTTTTGCGTATTGAATTGAGCTGAACGCTCTGATTTGAAGCATTTATGTGATCTTACCATTAGCTCAACCATCCTCCCTTAAAAAGATGTCAGCCCCTATTGAGAGAGTTCAGGGATTTTACGAATGTTTCCATTCGCATGATCAAAATACTTTTGAACGGCAGATCCAGTCTGCTCAGTGCAGAATTTGAACAGATACTGAAACAGATACTCAATATTTCAGTTTTTGCATTAGAATAATTAAGTTCAAGCACAGTCCTGAACAATACGACCAAGTAAGATAAACAGTACCAAAATTTCCCAAACCCAAAGCAGGGTGGTCCATGTCCTGCCTCTGGCATAGAAGAAAGGCCTTTAAGTGGGAAAGTAAATCTGGGGTATATGATGCATCGGGATTAAAGTAAAACAAATCAATAAAAGGACTTTGACAGCCACTCACCCTGACAGTACAGTCCAGGTGCTGCTTGTTGGGTAGAAGGATGCACACTTGTCGCCTCTGTTTGGACCTCATTATCACAGTAAGCTTCCTTGCGTCTCTGTCCTCCATATATCCTCCTCCTGTCCTCCCACGGGCTTCACAAGCAAGTCAGCCCTCCCTCCTTGACCTGACACCCACTGACTTATGATATGGTGTATTTTGTCAAACAGGCATCAAGTTAAGCTGTGAAGTTAACTGTAGAACTGAAACAATCAGTCCATCAATCAATTAGTTGATTGACACAAAATTACTTGACAATTAAACTGAAAATCAATTCAATTTCAAGCAAACAAAAATACCACATTTAGCATTTTCTGGTTTCAGTATTTGCTGCTCTTCTCTGTCATATATGATCACACACACAGTACTGTGGAAAACATTTTGGCACTGTAGATGTTTAGATTCTTATCCATCAGGGAGGCGTCTGATTGGTCCCAAAATAAATTCTTGCTTTTACTGTGGCAAGTTCTCCAAGATGCTTGAAACAACCAACCAGCCGGGTATGTAAGAAAACTGTAAACAAGTTTTTTAAAGACAAAGGGTGGTCACGCCAAATACTGATTTCATTTATTTTTTTGTGTTTCTTGCATTTTATATAAATTTAGCTGATAAATACAAACTATTATTTCTGAAAGCCTCCTCCCTTTTAGTGCCATACACTTTTACACAGTACTGTGTACACATTGGGTTGAAACAAGGACCACCTCTGCCTTTTTTGGGGACATTCTTCGCATATTTGAGAGTCAACAGTGTGTGGACTGGAAACACTGGATCAAACTGCGCACACTGTGGTTACGTTTTAAGATCATTAAGTCTTAGGCCCCATAATTTAGCAATTTTCCCCACTTCTTCAAATTTTGAATACAAAATGATTGAGAAAGTAATCTGTAGAATAATTGATAATAATTATTGTATGTAGCTCTGCTTCAGTGTTGTGTGCTGGTACCATGCTTCAAAATAGACATAAGTGAAAGATATTGACATTTGATATCCACAGTTACTGTCCCATCCACAAAAAATAAAACGACAGACAAGAGATCTTTGTTAATCTATCATTAATTTATTTAAAAACAAAATCTAATAATGCCAATTGTGCTTTGCTTTGAGAAAGCAAGAACAAAAAAGTGACATTTGTTTTTAGTAGCTGGTGATTCTTCTTATATTAGCCACGAGTTCTCTCCACTTGTGGGTGTATTTTTCTTGAAGTTACAATCTACAGCGTTCTTATGGATTCCTACATGAAATAATCTTTGTTAACATGCACAAAAACACAACAAAAAAACACAAGCAAAGAACACTACAGTGCATTCAAAAGGCACCTGCTCCCCAGACACAGGCATGTATTTTTTTTTATTCTACGAAGTTGTACATAGTTGTAGTGGGATGTTGTTAATGCAGCTTCAGTAGCAATGAGTCTCAACAACCCTCCCCCCACGAGCAGTTCATGAAAACTACATCATATCGTACCGACTCTATCGAGTATTCTACAATATCACACTGACCTTTTTATGGGACAGATGAGATACATTCAAGAGGTAACAATTTTATCTCCTACACAAACAACTATTTTGCTCTTCCACATTAATTCACACACTAGACTGTAAAATACAATTCCCAGGTTAAGCAGAGTTCACATTGAAGAGTCGATGATTAAAGGCGATCAGAGAAAACATGCAGTACAGTACGTATAGTGGTTTTGTCCCGGCGGAGGGCTCCCTCAGTGTGGGGACTTAAAACAGATCTCATGGGCTCAGAAATGCTTTAAATGTCAAAATGCTCCGGCTGAGTTTCAGCATGAACACATGTTTTCTGGACTCACGTTCACATTTCAATAACATACTTTTCTGTTCCTCAACATGCTATAGGTGCCATTTACCAATCCTCAAACAAGTTACCTTTCCCATTCATGGGTTATTTCACATATAGATTTGACAAATTGCATGAAAATATGCGAAGTTTCGATATTAAATAAAGATGTATGGTAAGAAAAAGTATTTAAATTAATTTCAACAAGCAGCGTTGTAGACCATTGTCACCAACTCATTCAGTATAAATATTATTTTTCATTTATACCGTCAGACACCCGATACCCGTTATCATTTTATTGCCGTGACAGATGATGAATGTGAAGCTCTAACATTCACACTGTCTTCACATCATCAATCTGAGATACTGGGTTAGCGGCCCTCCAATCGTTTCATCAGACTTTCTCTGACCTTTCCAAACACACGCCTTCCTCTTTTTTCATCAGCTGTGTATCATACACCTACATTAAATAGGACGTTAAACCTTTCTGTTTATGATTTAGAATTAAACACATAAGACAAGACCAGAGTCCTGTTGTGTTACTAAGTTATTTTACAATGGAACTGAAAACATCTGCAGCAAAATGCACGGCTTTCTGTGCAGTGAGGCTCCGCTATCGGCTTTTAACACCACTCATGTTTTACTTTGGTAGTTTGGATAAGTTTTTAATTTTCCTCAACACGTTCTGCTACCACAGAGTTTGTATTCCCCGCCTGCCTGACACTATTTATTTTGACATGCATTTTAGAGCAAAAACCTTAAATGATCGGGGTCTACTTGCAGGTAGTTTAAAGTGTGTTTAAACTACATTTTTAGAATATGATTTTGAAAAAGTAAGACAAACGTGCTGGAAAACTGAAGTGAAACATTATTTTAACTGTGAACAAAAAGTATAGGTTAACCTGACAGTTAAGGATGACAGTATTTTTTGTTTTCTGAACCTTTCCTGCTGCTCACAGCAGTCTGTATTTAAAAGTAAACAACTCAAAAGGAGTGAAATGTCCTCCTCCTTTTTTTAAAAAAAGTTTCTTGACAGTACAACAGACAGATGATCTTGTTCTCACTAATAGCTAACTTTCACACACCTGACCTATTGTTCAAATGGATTACATAGTGGACTATGCAGTTCCTCTGTCTGACGAATGCCCAACCATTAGAACAAAACTGCTCTCTCAGCACTGGTGCTATAAAAGGCTTTATACATTGTCTAAATTATACAGGAAAAAATGGTGGTAATCCCAAACCTCTGCTGTCCCTGAAAAGCATGACCAAAGAGTTTCTGAGCTCGTTGCATTTGAACGTAAGTGGATGTGATGGCTGGTATTAAGTATTTTTAAGTGCTGTGCTATGTAACATTCATTGAAAAGTGAAAATGGTGTTGCGCAAACACAAAGATCAAAGTCACTCTTCATCAAAACGCATGATGAAATGTGTAACTGAATGCACTTAGATGTTAGTGGTTTGAATGCACTTAACTGTAGATGCTCGTGTTTAGGCTTCAACGAAACTTTGAACAGGTACGTTTTGTGTTTGCGAAGTAAATATTTTTGAATAGCTGAACTGCTTTGCTGCTTATTGTTTTGATATCTTAAACCAGTAACTGTGCAGAGTAACTGGCCTTAACTTGTTTGCACGGAGGATTAGATTTTTACAGATATTATTTTGTAAATGAAAATTTGGATATGTACGCATTTAGCAGGGACACTGTATCTCCCAGCAGTCAGCAAATCTTTGATTTAATTTTTCTATGTTATTAAATTTGATGACACCAGAGTGCATGTATCTAAATGCACTGCAAATGAGAGACTTTGCATTTGCGGCCTATGTACAGGAATTTGTTTTCAAAAGTTCACAAACTACATTTTGTTTTCTACTGTACGATAACAGTGTGCACTGGAGAGAATACTGCAGTTTTACAAACAAGCAGAAAGAGTTAACATAAAAATATCTTTGTCGTTGGTTATGTTTACCATTATTTTCTATGCATATTTTGCTTGTTAACTTGTATAGACGAACGGCAGCTTCTTTTGTTCGGATTGCTGTAAAAGTGATTCTTATTTACTAACCTGCTTCGGTATATTTTCTGATCGTTTAAAATCTTGATCATATTAAAACCTCTTGACGTCACTGGTAAAGTTCACAAAGAGAAGATGATTCCTAGAAGTACCTCTTCAAAGCAACGATACATGTGTTTTATCAGCTGCACAGTTCTAAGACAGGGAGTCATAGACTGGAACAAAAAAGGGAAGACTGGCTTCAAGTCTCTTCCAGCTAACAGCTAACAGTTAGCGGCTTTTACATGAAGGCACTTCCTGGTAAAGCTTTCCACAGAGTAGCACCTGGGATTGTTTAGAAGTAACCAGTAGAAGCCCTTTATTGGAAGGAGCCTGGAGTCTGAGCTGGTCTGAAAGGTGTCTTGGTCACAGAAGTGTGAAACCTAAGATGTACTGCAGGAGTTTGTTCCGATTGGCCTGAGGTAGAAAGGTGCTGCTCAGCTCCAGAGTGGTCACCTTGTTCTCTCTCCTTTCCTTTAGGACCTACAGAAAAATGACAACACAAGAGGAACAACTTAACTCCAGCTGGAGGAAACTGATTTATTAACACTACAGCGCATTTCAATAATTCAACACAATCTTACCCCGAGCTCTTTGAATGTCCTCACTGTGTTCTTAACCAGGTAATGAGTTGCACTTTCACCTGAAAATAAAGAAAGTAGGATTACAAAGGATTCAGACATTCTAATATAGATATTCTAGAGCTCATTAATGAATTTATATTTCTGAAAAATGTCACAATGTATTGCTTTATGTAATCTGCAGTTAATTTACAGTTTTGGATCTGAGTCATTTTTGCCATTGGACCTGGCTCTGTCCATATTACAGTCTAGGGTTAGTACATTAGCTGCAGTACTTAATGTGGTTTAATACAAATTCTATTTTAATGATCCAAGCGCATGGTCTAAAGTGCATGGAGGAAGTGCATTTAACGGTCGCAGCGCCACGCACATGGTTCTCTTAATTAATCATGGGAGTGTTTTTTTGCGTAAAAATGAATAAATCAGAGTGCTATTTCCCATTCCCTTTAAAAGCCAGGCTCTCTCTCTTTCTTTTGACTGACCCTGAAAGGTTTATTTACAACCACGGAAAGCAAGCAGGTTAAGAAACCTTTATTCTGTATGTCTATGATCTCCTCTGCTCTGTTTCAGTACCAGCAGGGACCTACACACAACAAACAGCGCAGCTGGAGTTGAATTGGTCAGTGTGTTTATTTTTTAAGAACTTAGACTTGGATGATGGATTTCAGGGAATAATGTGCTGCACTTTTTCATGCAGTGTATAGTGCTGTATGTGGGCAAAAATTTCAGTGTTACCATAAGCAGCAACTCCTCTCTCTGTGCGCGTGAGCAGGTATCTGAAGAGCCTCTGGGTGTAGTCGGACTCAGCCATGGGCTGACTGAGACTGTGGACGAAGATCGCTGCCCCACTGTAGGCCTCCAGCACTGGGCTGAGCAGCCGCTGAAGGAAGACAAAGAACTCCTGGTGCTCTGCAGAAACGCTCACCTGATTGACAGAAATCAAAAAAAAAAAAAAAAAAAACAGTGAGAGAAAGTCAGTGACTAGATGCTGCCTCGTCAAACACAACTTGAAAAGAGTTCTGGAGGTTGGACAGTGCACGTTTTAATGTGCCACGGTGGCAATTCTGTTACTTTTAATAAAACTGTTTAAAATAATCATTTAAATTAGACCTTCAGGTAGCGATCTCTCTGCTCCTCTCCAAAGTCACTGTCCTCATCCTCCTCATCACTTCTCCAGGACAGGGGTTCAGGGAACTTTTTGGGCCAAGGTTCGTCTGTGGGGCTGGGACTCAGTTCCTCTTGGTCCTCCTGACACACACACAAACAAACAAATTAGACCATCTGGGCAATGGAAAAGTCCCATAAGCAATTATAGTTAAGAGCACTTCCCAAGATGTTCACCGTGAGTCAGCTTCCAACATTTGTCACAGTGGTTACTGCCAGTTTTATCCACCAGCAGTGAGGTTGGTGTGTAAACTGACCTCTGCTACGTAGAGAACTCCATACTGGATCAGCCGGGTCACTGCATCATGGAAAACCTGGTAAATAGTCTGGCAAGGCTGTGGGGATGGAGAGGAAGTGAGACAGGGAAACATGGAAGGAAACATTTGGATTTGTGTGTTAAAATCTCCGTCAGCAACAACAGCAACAACCAACATTTAGTCAAATCTAAGAGTCTCAAAGCAAATATCAACAGTAATACCGCTGGACTGAACCTGCCGATAGGTTATCAATAACTTTAATTCAGACCATTTTCAGAGAAGAAATAAATACAAGGATTCAGTGTCCTCCTATTTGAAAAAAAAAAGATCTGGCATAAGTGGTGCCCTGGCATTGGATTATTAATCAATTTTAACGTAAAGATCATTAAGAGTAAAGGCTTTTTAAGAGTAGAGTTTTAGAGTAGTTATTGTTTTTCCTCTAAATTTTTTCATTACATGATTGACTCATTATGTACAATTAACATAGTCTACAAAAGTGGGAACAAAAGGCGGGACTTACAGGCGCCACCGCCACCTCATTGGTAAGGAAGTGGGAGAGCCCGGCAGCTTTGCGGATGAGTCTTTCCTGACTGAGAAGGAGGCTACTGGGAACATCAGACTGGTGATTGGTCTCTGATTCCACGACCAGCTCTCGCTGCAGTGACAGGATGCTGCAGGCTGGAGACAAATGATGGCAGCAATTTAGTGCAGGAAAAACTGTGACATCTCAGAATAGGGGAGCTTGATGGTATCAATGAACTTTCTAATCACTAGTCTAATCACAACCAGTTATCTGACCATCAGCTCTACACCTACATATTTCTTTCAAAAACATTAAAGCCTTTCTTTCTAGGTAGGGGTAGAGGATTTTTCTATAGAAGAGCAGGTGTTGTGACACTTGATGACAAAGATCAGTGATACATGAGGGTGAACACAGAACATGAACTAACAACTTGCTGGCTCAACATACCAATGATTGCATCAGAAATGAAGACATGGAAAAGGCCATTGCTGTAGAAGTTGAGCTCGAATAGCGCTGGCACAGTTTGGCTGGGGGCGATAGTGAACTCGCCATTGCGATTTGCACTGCTGGTCACGTTGACACAGTTTCCCAGGAGGTGGAGGGCACGCATGACCACATCCTCCGAGTTCCCCGAAAAGCCCAGGTCAAAGTCCCGTGAGAGGATCTCCTCCTTCATGTTGAAGAAGTCTTCCACCAGCTTTGACAGCACCACCCCCTGGAGCAAAGAGGAGGAAAACACAAGCTCAAAAAATTTGAAAAAAAGAAAAGAAATGTGGATCATGTCCAGAAACTGGCGACTCCATAAACTAATCAAAGCCAAGATTCAGGACAACAAAATTCTTGGCTCAAGTTTGTTATATGTGGCACTTGCCAATTCCTAAGGACAGAAAAGACAATTTCAGCTAATTGTTTTCCACTGTCACCCACTTACATCAGTGTGCCTGCAGAGGGCAGAGGCCCACCACTAATGTACAGAGATGATGAGAGTGGATGCAGGAAGAGCAAGCTCTCTAATGGAGAGAGACACTCATCACTACCATGCAGGTGTATGTGACATTTGGATCACCTTGGTGTAAGGGAGGAAAGCATGAGGTAATGGGGGGAAAAAAAGAGAAACACAAACAGGAGAAGAAATCTGGGGAACAGATGTGGGAAAACACAAAAGAAAAAGGGAATGTAGAGGATGTGGTGGAAGTGGTGGTGGGACTGTCATGCAGTTCAAGAACAGCAGTAAAGGAGGAGATAGAGGGGAAATGAAAGACGGCCAGACTTACCTGTCTGTGTCTGTACAGCAGCAGACAGGCCACAATGTGGGTAGACATGATCGCTGATGACTTATTAGCCGCTGTGAGGTAGATACAAAGATGGCATAATGAGCAACGATAATAATATCAAAGCAAGTTTGCAGCTGATTAGTCTTAACTATGTTGGAAAGTAATGCCACGCAGCTGGAAGGCAGATAGTAGAGCTCAAACCTCAGACAGAGATGAATACATGTAACTCTTCACCTTTTAAAAATGGCAGTATCCGTACCTATTTAATTTTTATTTCCAAGACAATAATATGATAACTGTGCCAGACATCAACAATGATTGACAAGTTCTCAAATTTTATTCACTTGGCATCTTACTGACTTAAAAACTAAATGATATAAAAGTGTACAATAAACCAGTGTCTTAGGTACAACTGAGGAGTTTCTTTCAAGAAACACAGGGTTAAAAAGATCCAAAAGGGTTGATTACATTGATACAATATTCGTGGGGCAGTGAAAAGAATATAATGCTATGCATGTGTCCGTGGACATCGGTTGAAATCGGTCATCTTAAGCGTAGTTCAGGTTCAAGGGAGTAAAACATTTGTGAGCACTGGTACTGCATTCCTCCCTCTTCTGCTTCTCTATCCTCCCCTTCTTCCTATTGGCTAAAAACAACATGCCATCCAGCTGGAGACTCTGTGATTGGTGGAGCATTTAAAGAAAAAAAAAAAAAAGCAGCTGAATGAGCTGGGGAGAACCGGTTTGTGTAGTGCCACCCTGGGGCAAAACACCTTGAGTGATGTGAGGCGGATGGACTGATGCAGTGCTGCGTTGGATTTCAATTAAAGAGGCAGTGTGATGGATGGCATTTCGTGAGAGCTGCCTTTTCTCCACTAAGCAGGTGCACCTTTAACACAAGATGAAAGGAGAGCCCTGTGCTTACGAAAGATAAAAGGAGTGCCTCATAGAGCAGAAACCATGTGCTCTGACATTTTCTTGAGTGAGATGTGATTTTTTTACTTTTAAATGAATGTGGCATCCTGGTGGGTAGCTCATGACCTCTGATCACACATAAACATTACAGACAATACGTTTCCTGTAAACAAGTAGTAAAATCACTAGCTGTGTGATTGTGAATTTCTTACTGAAGAGGACGTGCTTGGCCAGGTTGTTAATGAGTTGTCGCCTGAAGATGTCATCGGGCAGCTCTCTGTTCATCTGCTCCTCCTGCCCCTCAAACAGCTGAGCATCAGGCCTGAGAGAATAACAGTAACAACTAAGCATGTAAACACACAGTTGGACAATTGTTTCATTATGTTGGCTTGATATAGTATGAAGACTTAAAAAAGTGGTTATGATGTCACAACAAACACCAGCTCATTTCACTCATCGGTTTCCTTTTCTCGCTCTTGTTTAACAGAGGCTTATAATAAGTAACATAAGATGCTGAAGGGTTTGAAATTGAAAACCATCATAACCTCTATGACAATTAAAAACCACAAGTATACATGTTGTTACATTACTTACATAATAGTTAACACTGCATTACCCTGTCCTGTACACTACTTTCCTGCACCATGGCTGCAAAAAACTGCAAACCCTTGTGTTTTAAATAAACACTAGTCTGAACTGAATTAAGCTTATACCTATTAATTAATAATCGACATTTGGTAAAATGTTAATTATTAATTATTAATTAATAATTTACCATTACCCTCTGTGGGGCTGTTTCTGCTCACTTTCAGTCTCTTTTATTTCTGGACATATGTCATATATTTTCATGACAGGACAGAGTGTTACTGTAAGTGCTGTAGAGAACTTTTAATGAAATAGTGTTTGAGCCGCCAGGATGGAAAGCTGCTGTCTTTGTGGATGTACTAATCAACAGTATCAGTTTTATTATAAGGGGACGGCGCTGAACTGAAATGACCCCTGCCAATGAACTCAAGTGGTGTGCTCAGATGTCAGATAACCCTGACCATGCTGTGAATTAGCAGGAGGGAGAAGTCAAGTGTGGACACGAGGGTTCATAATGTTACAGGTGCATGTGCACTGGGAGGACGAAGATCTCAGTGATTTTTAGGGTGGGGAGTGTGTGTGTTTGCACTTACTGTGCAGAAATAATGGTGGGCATCAAGGTGTGTTCGAGGGACTCTGGTGGTGGAATATGGCGGCTTCTCTGAGTGCCCAGGTATTCCTGTATTAAATATACAAATGGTTCATTACAAATACAAACTAAGAGTGATAAACCCAGCTATAAGTAGTAGTCGCACTTCTATTGATATGAACGCTGACATGGATCTGAGATCAATCACCTTCAGGGAGAAGGGCTGGTTGAAGTCAACTCGGACACAGCCATAGTTCTTCCTCAGCATCCTGAACACTCCACATGCTATTCCCCACAAACTCTCATTCTTCTTGGGCTTGCCCTGTAAGGATCGAGAAGTTTCATTACTTTCTATATGAATTACTTTCATTAATGATTTAACATTATCAAAATATGCCACAAATTCCAAAGCCAAACAAAATTAAATTCCATTGTGTGCATGTGTGATTTTTTTTTTTAATGACGAAGCAAAAGTGCACACAAACAACAGACACCATCCAAGCACTTACCAACTGCTCACTGTTGTAGTTGCCCTCAATAATGCGGTCGTAGGAGATGCCAACTGGCACCACCAGGACATCTGCGATGGACCCAGTACACAGTGTGTCTACCACGATGGACAACATGCCTGCACGTGCTGTCGATGGCTTACCGCTGCGGGAGCGTGTACCCTCCAGGTAGACCTCCAAAAATTGCTGCTGACGCAACAACTCCTCTGTGTACTGAAGGACAGAGTGAAATGTCCGAGTGAGAAAGGTGGCATAAAGGTGAAAGAAACAAGGCCACACTACATCTTAGAAGTGAGACAAATGTGCAATCACTGTGTGTAAAGGTCATAACACTTTTGGCAAAAATCCAATTTTCAGTATATTTTTGACATTAAAAAACAACATCAACTCTATTACAAGGTGGAAGTCAAGCAAAGTAAAGGCTGTGCAGCTGCTGTATATGCAGCCTGAATACAAGTTAAAAACAATTGGTGGTCACCAACAGTTTGACCCCATCACTTTGCAAGGAACTGGGCACATGCCAAAGAAGACGTGGTGTGCAATGGTGTCCTCCTGAGAACAGTGTGTACACAGCTGTCTCTTGCTATGTAGACACTTTTGAGAAGAGGCGCTTTGTCCTGAAATAGCTTCTAGGCTGCGGCATTTAGAGTAAGCCATGAAGAGGATAGACATCCAGACATTTAGGTTCGGCTTTCACGAGTGCAACCAGAGTTAGAACTGCACAGTCCGTTTTTTTTACTGCTTGTACTTCTGCCTGTGGAAGAGTTTGGCTAATTACATTTCTGTGAGCGACAGAGGAATGCCGGATTGAAATCTTATCTTCTATCAAAAGGAAAGTACTGCTTGGTCCACTTTTCACAACAGCAGCAAATTTGTATACTCTGTTTGGTGGGATGTGTGATAAACTAGTACAGTGAGTACAAGTACAAGGGGATAAATATGCATGTATGCATGTATGTAGGTCATCATTTCAGCTGCTCATGTCTTCAGCTGATAACACCTATCTTACAGGAAAAAGAACAAACTTATCTTAGAGGGACAATACACAGTCTGTGTTGCGTTCATTATTCTCAACTCTCCCACAAACTCCATCCATTCTTAATTCTGATAGACTTGTATAATTAAGTAGATCCATTAAGTTGCCTAGTTATTTGTACAAAGCATGCTTAGAGTCTTCATGCTACAAGCAGCTTACGATGAGCAAGCATTAATATTAACATTAATAGTAATTCTCATTAGTTCTACTTCAGGTTTTCTCATTAGCAGAAACTTGTTAAGCCACATTATCCAAATACAAGAGCTGAACAAAAGGTACAAATTCCAGTTTTAATCAGCCACTTCTTTCTCATGCAGCCTACTCAAAAAGCTTTTGCACCAGTGCCTTTCTCGAGTTGCAAAATGCACACATCAGGATGGAAATACATTTAAACCAGGGTCACAGTTGGAAAGGCTTCAATGGTTGGGCAAAAACTATGCTCACTGCATGTTAGGTGGTTGTATTGACACTGCTTTAAAAAATGAAACAAAACTCTTTTGGACAATTCAAGATAAAACAAATGTTTACTAAAATGGACATAAATATCAGCATCTACTGCTCTTCATGTGATAATGTATACCAATAATTCAGTTACTGACAATGCACCCAAGCGGGTTAGGTTTAGTTTGAAGAAGAAAGTAAAATTGACAGCATCGGTACAGTGAAGAAGAGCAGCATATTTCAGCCAAATACCATTTTAGTTTTACAGCAAACATTACAGGATTGTGGTGATTTGGTGATGCATAACTTTTGCTGTAATGTGCGAATGCGAGCCATAGCAAGGACGCGAATGTGGAAAGCCTATAAAGGAACACCAGAAAGAGAAAAAAATTGCCCAGCTAACATTGTATAACAAGAGCTTTTAACTCTGCCTGTCCATCACTCAGGAATGAAAAGAGCAATGAGGAGAAAAGCATGAAGACAACCTGCAATTACATAATGACACATTATAAAAAAAACAAAAACAAACCCAAACCCACAGGCATTAACTGAAATCATCAGTATTATGTAAACCAGCCTTTACTGTAGAAGATAAATAGACTCATGGGACTTACTGCATGTAAGAGTGATCTGTACAAAACATCTTTCTTCCCATCTCCTGTCTCCTCCATTTTCCGTCGTATGAAGAATCCTCCCAATTTACGGATCAGAGTGCTGGGGTGGGGGAAAAAAAGAAGTTTGTATCTAAACATTTTCTGCTGTTACTCATAGATTTCTACAATTTTTAGTGCAGAATTTGTCAGGTTTGTATCTTTATAACATTCTTTTTCAATTAGTTTTTAAAAAAATTTTCTTCATTTCCCTAATTTTTCCTTTCCCGTATCCTGTTACCGTTTGATACCTTCACTGCCCTTAGCAGGAATTTCATCCTTTCTTAATCCAGAAGCATGAGGTTTGTAATTTTGTAATTCTGTTGGTTTAAATAAAGATGGATCAGGTTAATACTTTTGGGGCCTTTATCGCAAGTACCCATGCACTATAAAAGATCACTATGATTGGAGGCAGGTTAGAATAAAACTGGTTTACAACCTGTTGTCAGGACAGCTGCCTGGTTATTTAAATTCCCTCAATGTAAAATCACTGCTTTAGTTAAGCTGACATTCCTCACTGGTCTATTTCCAGGGAATTCCCTTTCTTCTGATATCAAACTCATTGTTGTCTCTTCACCAACAGAGAACAGAAGGACGCTTTATTTCTAGATCAAACTTGACATGCGGCTTCATGAGGCTTTTACCTGAGGATAGGGATGCTTAGGTTGTTTCCAGCAGCGATGTGTGGGGCTTTGATGTTGTGACAGAACAGGATCAAGGTGATGAGCAGGTAGTCAATGTGGGATTTGTGAACAGGGAGGAAGACCATGGGCACATTTTGCTGTAAGGACAAGATAAAGATGATTTTTTAAATAAACACAGGCAATTACTCAATGCAGACAAAACCTATCCAGACAGTGGATATGTCAGAACAAAACTTTGTCTTCTAATTCGTTTTTTTTTTTTTTTTTTCAGACTGCACGAATGATAATATTAAGTAAGACTGCATACATATAACAAAAAAGCCCTGTTATATATGTATGTATAAAATATATTTGTGGTGTGCCTGTCAGACATTGTGTTTAGCTGTCAAAACTATACAACTATGTACATGAAAAAACACTTTCTTGTACATTTTGTGGAGCAGATCATGATGTGGCAGCTCAATCCAATTTCTGTGTGTGTGCTTGTTACTAACCTCTGTAGCAGCTTTCTTGACCATTTCCAGCTGACCTTTATGGATCTGGATGCTCCAGAAGAAACCATTAAAGAGCCTGAGGAGGATCCATCCTGTCATCCTGAACAAAAAGAAAAGTAAAGATACAGAGGAAAAAAAAAAATCTGCAATTGTTGCCGTGGTCCAATTTAGTGTAAGGTAACATTCTGCAGTACAGTACATGTGACAACAGTACAATGAAAGAGTGTTTTCTGTGGTTTCCTCTAGAGGGTTGGGTAAAGGTGTTGCAATATTCCTATAAGTCTGGTATTATCAATCAATAACTATAAAGCAACTGAGATAAGATTTCTGTTGTTCATATACCTGATAAAGGCTGGTGAAATGTTGGCCACCATCTCCTGGAGGAAGGCCCTGGCTTTCTGCTTCACTTTACTGACAGCTTTGTGCTCCTGGCCAGACTGGCTGGCTGCAGCATCCAAATCCGTGGCTACGTTCACAATAGCCGTCTCCACTCTGCAATCAACAAATGCAATTTGCAAACATGAGGCTGCATCTTTTAGCCAACAAACCCCATCATTCAGAACACATGAATGCCGATATCTCTTATCAGAATTTGACTCAATCAGGCTTACTTTTGTACACTTCATCCCCAACTGTAATTACTGAATCATTTTGAATTTTTTTAATAACACTGACATTGCCAAAGACAGGGGATTTATTCCTAAAAGGGCTATCACATTGTCTTGTTGTAGTATAACATGCTCTTGATGGAACTTTGCTACAATTCCAGTAAATATCTCTTGTTACATCGACTCCTACCTGCCATTGTTGAGCACATTGTCCACCACGTTCCGAGCGAACATGTCCTTGTTGACGTCTCTCTCCATTACAAACAGCACATAACTCAGCCTGCGTGCCAGCCAGCCCCGCTGTCTGCATGCGCACACACAGACACATATACCAATGAATATGAAGAAAAATATGACACATACTGTGTGTGAACATATATTAATACATGCAGTTAAATGATTTGTATAGAATATCATTTAGAAGCTGTGAACACACCTCACTGTCTGTTTCACTCAAATACACTTAAAACAACAGGTATAATTTAACTCAGTTAAAGAAATGACTGTCAGCTATATTTGGTTTCACAGATTTCCTGGTAATTTAGCAGGAACCAGAGAGCAGCCCCGGCTGACATATCCATTACCTCGAGCTTTCACAACAATGACAATGGCTATGTTAAGGTCAGGTATCACAAAACTGATTGTATTAGACAAAACTAACAATACTAACTTATCCATATTGACTAGAGCCCATGTTGGCTCCGGGATGTCGCCATTTACACACTTATCAGTGCAGAGTAAAAACTAGATGTTAATTTATTTCAGCTGCAATTTGGTGTATGATGACAACTGCACCTTCATTAAGGTACTTGTCATGGACTGAGAAAGAGCAAGATGTCTGGATTAACATCAAGCTCATGTTTATATTGTTTGGCGCTGAGGCATCGAGATGTGTTTTCGAGTTTTGCCTGCTAAGGTCAGTCACTGGATGCATGTGTCCAGTGTCCACTGAAACACTTTAAATAATTCATCTGTCTTTCCAATGTTTCACAGATCAGTCTTCTTGACATATTATACACAGGTTGTTAGGAAGGCCAGCACCTGTCTGTAATGTATTGACTATACTATACAGGAGGGGTTTCAGCTCTTGCTCGTGTTGCAAGGCACAAAGGGGAATTAAAAGGTCATCAGATGCCAAAGCAACATGCGAAAGCTGGACTGCTCTGGGTAAAATACCATTGGAAGGAAGTGATACTGTAGCAGCAGATTTTGCTTTGGTTACCTGGTGTGGGTCTCATTGATGTAGATGACGTTTCGTAATCCCAGAGATGGAATACTGGGGTTGAACAGCCTCTCCTGCAACAAAACCAAAAATGATTACTAACAAGAAGAAAGAGACTAGAATCAACAACATAACTTGAACCCAGAGCCTAAGACACACTGACAGGTTTACTAATTTAAGCGATTAACATACTGAATACTAGGGTTAGGGTAATTTAATTTATTTGTCTTTGACAAGTACTTGGCTCATTACAGAGCTTAACGACCCTAGGCCACCAATGTGACATCTTGGGAAGTTCCACAAAGTCAGTCTGCTCTGATTTTGCTTTGCTTTACAGCTTGTTATATTGTTATACAGTAATTCTTGTGCTCATGCCAGAAGTTAGAGCATGCATTTCAATTTCATTGGCTTGTCACATTCAAATGTATTAACCATTTTGTTTTTACCATTGCAGCAGGAAAACTCTCTACTCTGTAACTTTAAGTAGTGCTTTGCAAGTTTTTTAAAGAAATATGTTAAATATGTTAAATAGGTTTAAAAATACCTGTTTTCTGTGGGCTGTTGCTACAAATTTGAATGCCCCAGGAAAGTGTTTATAGCATCTTTTAGACAAATACCAAGCAGGATTTTCAGTCTGATCATGTAAATATTGTGAAAACTAGCAAACTGTTGCAAATCTTGCAAACTGTGATACGAAGCTTGCTGGAGCTTGGAATAAGAATGCACTTTAGAATTACACTTGAATATATAGAAGATGTGAAAGTCGTTTCTCCAAAATACATTTAAATGTTCAGTGGACTTCAGCCATTGAATAACAATAAATTGTTAATGGCAGATGCAGTCTACTGCGTATTGATCTCCTTTTTCTTAACGATAAACATTCACACTGGAAAAAGAACAATAAACTGGACCTGACTACAGTCCAGCAAATGAACTCATGGAGTTAATTAGCTGTGGTGTAACATTACCCAGCTCTGTGGTGTGCAGGAGTGACAGCAGCGGCCCACAAAGGGCCTCTTTCTGTTCAGCAGGCCCTCCTTCCACGTGCTGGTAACACAGCGCAGGACGGAGGGGCTGGTGCTGCGGTCCTTGAAACAAAGCCACACACAACAATCATTGAAGGTAAAGGAATAACACACCACACATCAAAGGGCCTGTTCTATATATGCATATGCAATGCTAAGACAAGATTAAATGGCTATGATCTGACAAGACGTGCAACGCTGATCCTATAATGGCATTAAGGAGATGAATAGTTGATCTGGGTCTGTAGCTTACCGAGTCATCATTGGGATGCTTCCAGCGGTTACACCACTGTTCTCCATTGTTGACCTGCAGCAACAAGCCATCTGACAGCTCCATATTCTCTGCTGTCCTTTGCTCTCCCTCCAGATCACACACCACTAGCTGGTAAGCTGTCAAGACACAGGGATATTATCAGCTTTAATTTGAAATTATTTCAATACAGCCACCATTCCAGGCAATCTGCAAGTTTTCGTATTCTAAGTGTGAGTACTGTCATCAGATAACGTCTTAATTCACTTATTGTGTGGCACCACATGTCAGTCAGATCATACTTCACATAGACCACATGAGCATCTTAATGAGAAACTACAGACAAACCATGGGTAGATTACAGCAGGCTGAAAGTGAAAGAAGGATGTCCAACTCCTAGTGTACTTACTGGCAATATTAGAGAACCTCATGATTTTAAACTCAAAGGTTTAATGATTTTTTTTATATTTATAAATGAACTACACCTCCTGTCAGTCTTACCCATGTGTGCTGTCAAAACCTCATGCACTTGAAAGGTAAAAGAATAATCAACACTGCAGAGTAGTGGATGAAGCTCTCCAAAAGCTGCAACATCAGCTACCAAATGTCACCTGCCTCATTTTTGCCATAAACCAAATATAGAAATGTGGGCCCCACCCACATGATGCATCACCCTGCTAGTATGAAGTAGTTAACTGTTACCTGTTTGCTCCTGTTAGGCCAGATTTTCCATGTACTGTCAGGGTTACTTTGTTTTGCTCATGTACCCTCTGGGTACAATTTATTGGCTGGTCTACTGTGGTTCCAATAACTGACAACAATCCATAACACACCCAAACATCTGACGTGGAACAGCCTTTGTGATAAACCAGGTGACAGGTGACAATCTTACTTAAAAGATGAAACTATTATGTAACTGAAATGGCGGGATTTATGTAAATTGGTTTTTACCTTTTGCCTCACCCTAAGCACATTTCATTTGTTTAAGTCTTTGTCTTGTTTTGGTAGCACTTCTGCTTGTGAGCTATTTTAAATAAGAGGATGCTACACTTCACAAGCGGGGCAAAGACTTCCTCATTTTAACAAACACCAAAACATCTTCAAACACCTGACTTTCCTACATGTCAACTTTACTCTCACACTCAAACAAACTTTGTCAAACTAAATTGTTTCTTATTAAAGATAAATATTAATAAAGTAGTGTTCAATAATTTTGCAACAAAAGCAAAAATAAAAAGAAGCTGTAGTTCCATTCCACTTACAGGTTACTTTTAGACAGTTTTCCTGTGAGTAAACAGTACTGGATGACTTTAACTTCAGCTGATACTCTAAATTCAAAATGTCAAAAACACACCCCATCAAGTGGTGCAGCTCTGTTATACATCAGATAAGGGAACCTGGACCACTACACAGGGATGAGTTACTATAGCACTGTAAGGTTAGTTAACTATTACATGGATTCCATTATTCAAAACCAAAATTTATCTGCATTTAAACTGTGTACGCTAAACATAAATATGCTATCACACCTTTGTGCTATGTGGTGCACAGCTAGTCTACAATCTTTAAATGGCTTCAGAAAGTTGATGACAGGAGTATTTACCCAGATCAGGGCTGAGGTATTTTGACATTAACTTTAGACTTTAGACTATATTGATGTATTTATTTTTGTTTTAGTTTATGTTGCATAATTGATTTATTTGACTGATGTTTTGTGATGATTTTCTGAGGATGAAAAATACAATTTCAGGTCATTATGTGACCTGAGATGACCACATTAACATCACACACTGTCATACAGTATGTAGGTTATTGTCTTGCAAACCCTTTGTTACACTTGAGGTGTGTAGCACCTGGGCCCCAAATACCTACAAAGACAAAAAAAACTCATTGCCGCGGTCTGCCTGTGGTTTCCCTGTTGTTTTCTGTCAAACTATAAACAGGTTACTGATGTGGTCTGACACACTGCACTTGGTTTGTTTGGTCCCCCATTCTAAACATTTCAGTGCTTTTGTGAAGATACTTATCTGAAGCCCTGTGCAGGAATGGCAACAGACCATAACCAACAAATCCATCTTTGGATAATGTTAGGCTTTCCCTTCTACCAACATGTTAACTCTACTATGCACCAGTTAACTGTTTTCCTGACACATGACTATATCACTCAAGTCAAACATATATCCTGCACAGATTGCACAAATAATAGATCACAATAATATATGAATAAGTCAGATAGCGTATTAAGGTTTTCCAAAAATCCGGGTAAGGCCATATCTGGAGGTTCCTACGCAGGTCAAGAAGCTTACATGCACAGACACCTAATCAAGAGGCTGTTATGCTGTTTTGTGCAGACTTGTCTGAATTGTTAACTGAAGCAATAATTCAAGTTTGAAAGCAAAAACACTCAAACTGCAAAGAGAACATGTTTGAAGTGAAAGTGAATATCACATATTCAGATTCCGAAGTGCTTAATACGGGTTTAAAGAAACTACAGGAAACAATAATTCACAAGTTTCATGATGAACATTTTGTTGTAATAAGGAATTGAAGCTACTGCTATACCAAACTATTTGCACATTAACAATAAATTGCAAATTGCACGTAGAGTCAAGTGGCCTATAGAGACATGTAAAAAGTGCAAAGAGAGTGCAAAGGTAATTAACAGAAAACAATGCAGCCAGTGGCCTTCATTAGTTTGGAAACAGGTTAGTGAGTCATTCTATGAATGAAGGCTCTCACACCAACATTGTACAGCATGTGCATCAGTTAAGGGACAATGCAACCCATCTTTCTATGAATAATAAGCCCAAAGGAGGTAGCTGACCTACACTGCTCTTGGCAAAAATGTTCCTGCCGAACTGGTGTCCAGCGGTGAATGAATGCACTTTGCACTGTTGTCTTCATGTTGTGTTGTGATGGTAGTAGGTGATATGCACACTGATGAGGGAAATTGGGTTTTCAAAAGGGTGAATGACCGAGAGTACTCCACTTGATGGGGTGACTTTGTTGGAAGCAAAACAAAGAAGTTGAAGAATGAAGAACTGTGAGGATTAGGTAACAGGTGATGGTAACCTTAATAAAACATAACTTTTCCATGCAAGTAAATATACTGGCTATTGTAGAGTAATACTATTATGACTATAATGTAATTTTTCTAGTCTTCGTGTGACAAAAATGTCTTATGTGATATCCATCTTAGCATCCAAATCATATCCAATCAGAACATTGTGTCAGCATGATCAAGTTTAGAGCTTTTTAGGAGGGCAGCAATAATGCTTTTGAAGCACATACCAATATCCAGTATTTATCCACCTACATCAGCTGATGCAGGCTTGAATCTTCTTTGCAGACAGGCACATATTAAGGAAACAATGGCTTTCCTTATGTTTTAGATTTTTTTTTTTATTCTTACTAACTTTACAATCAAGAGACGCCTACCAAGAAAATATCACAAATATGGCACAATCTGCTAATTATCAAATTAAAGTGGACACATACACGTTTTCAGTTTTTAAAGCTATTATCAAGGGAGACAGTCCATCTCCAAAACAATCCGATTTTATTTTCCCTTTAGACCAGAGAAAACACCCCTATTCATGCACACTGTACACGACCACGTTAATCCGTCTCACACGCTGTAAGCATAGGCTGCAAGCTGTCTGCAATAAGCAGGTCAAACAGGAGAAGTCTCTGTGTGACAGATGGGGTGTGCAAATAACTAGCAGTGCAGACAACAATGGCACAGTCCAGGCAGAATGATGTCTGGCTTTGTAACACAGTACACAGCGACGTCGTGTACGGATGAAGCTACCATCTCCACATAAAATCTGGTTAGATGGCTTTCGTGATAAGTTAGTAAACCATGCTTTGTACAGTTTTTATCAATGCTTCTCTCTGCACATTGCATGGAATGCTGCCGAGCACGAATCACGATGGAGTCCATTTAACCTGACGTTAGATACATTAATGAGTAAGTGGTTACCGTTAATTTAATTTGTATCACTGGAGCAGGGATGGCTAAATCAAGGTTAGATGTAAGGTCCCACTCAATCAAGGGTCCTCTTGAACTCAATGTCAATGTAAAGTTAACCGGCTAACGTCATATTAGAGCATTAAAATAAGCCTAATGTGATTTGTCTATTACCAGTCATAAATGTGACCACGACGTCGTGTAGCTAATGTTACAATACAGTTATTGTTTCCATGACAATAAACGCATGGCGTTAGGAACAGTTACTTGTACATTGGCGAGGTAGCTAGCACTAGCTCGCTAGCCGGGCTCTCGAGAGCGAAATCTCACTTACCTTGAATATTGTGTTACGCTGACTCATATCTCAAAAATAAACTTGTCGACTAAATTGCAATCGGCTGTGAAGGGCTTCAACGCCCTTGAGTCTTCACACACTATCTCTTCTCTCCTCCGAAGACCTCACGGCACAGCTCTGACAGACAGCGATGTGTGACAAGAGGAAGGAGCGTTGTTGTTTTTGGACAGCAGCCAAGTGCCAACGACGTAGTTCAGCCAGCAGCCAGAGGAGGGCAGCGTTCTGCAACTTGTTTTTGCCTCATTCACATCAGCTGCAACTGGCTGGGAATAATGTTTCTGTCTGGAGCTGTTGGATTAAACATTTTTATTCTTTGGTGACATAAAACATACATATGTGTTTCAATGTTATGTTGTAGTGCCTTTTAAAAATGCGCTTTTATTTGAAAGGGCTGTTATATTTTGGTTTTGCGACAAGAAGGTTTCAAACCCAGTTTCAACAATCTCTTGACAAAAACTGAAACAAAGGGACAATAAATATATATATAAATCCAGGCATTAACCCAAAGAGCGAATGTTTTAAAAAATTACAGTCATTGGAAACATTGATCTAGTGCGTCCTCCCGTGGTCAGATATTTAACATACATTTTATTGGACTGTACCACTGTTTTGGGGGGGGGGGGTGTCAATCAATACACTAAGGATTACTTTGAAGGCATATTAAGCTATAAGTACAAAATAAAATATGTCACAACTAAACGATATTTCATTACTTGCTAAGACTACTCTTGATGCTATATTTACAATTTAATGATACTGCTATAGTTGAGTCACCCATGACGATAGCTATAATGGTAGGGACTCAAACGTTCTATTTCCTCCGTTTCTATCAAGCTATCGGCAGCCATGAGGTGAGATACACGTTTGATGGTTAAATATGTTTTTATTCTAAACAAACAGTTTAAACTGTTGTTGGGTTTGCAATTTAAAACAAGGGGGAAGACTCTGGCTGTGATCGACTTGGAGTAAATTCGTCCTTTTATCCCAGAAAGTATGTAGGGCCTATTTTGGTGAGCTAACCTAGTGCTAACCTAGCTAAGTTAAGGCATGTCACAACATGCTACTGAAACGCCACAAGTCCTTAGCGTCGAATCAGCTGGCATCTTTTAGCGTGTTTGTCGGTGTTAGCCGAACAAGCTGATCAGTAAAGTACGTTAAATTAAATAAACAAGCTATAATAAAAGAATCAATGTGAATACATTGTTATAAGTATGTGGGTTTTTTTTTTAATTTTACGTCCAGTTGTCAAAGGCTATCCTTTAACAGTAATGTACACACATCAACATCACAGTCACCAATCTGCCACCTCCTATCAAACCCGATGAACGACAAACTGGCTGTGGCTGCCGATCCACCTGAGTGAGAAAAGAGGAAAATAGATCGTTGCAGCAGTTGAAATTGAAAAAGGACTCGTTCTCTTAAGAATGACATTGGTACCTAGCGGTACTTGGACATATTTGGACATCCGGGTGCGATCGTTCAATTAAATGCCAGATGAGCTTGCACCTGTGCTGTCACATGGGTACAGTTTATGGTAATCCAACAACAAACACTGATGATAGAAGACTATACATCGAATTGGGATTTATGAGATATGTGTTTTGCACGTTTCTTTCTGATCTTTTATGTATGTGTTTTGTTTATTTGTATCAGGTTTTGAAAAGTGCAATCGAATAAGCTCACTTGCTATTAACTTTTTTTGCAGTACTATAGTGAATGAAGTGTCTAGCCATAAAATGAACATACTATAGTTCATTTAGAAACCTGGATCATATTTAAAGTATTCTTTAGCATTATATTTTCAGTCAATACAAGACTCTATAGATGTCATTGCTGAGAGGTCTGTGGTTTAAGCAAGGAGTTGAAAATGTCAAATGAAATGAAATGCTACACCACTACTTTCTGGAATATGTTGTTAGACAATTACATGCATCTCACATCCTGCAAAGCTAATATTTTCTCTTTGTCTATCCAGCATGCTCAGGCTCCAGAAGCGCTTGGCCTCCAGCGTCTTGCGCTGTGGCAAGAAGAAGGTTTGGCTGGACCCCAATGAGACCAATGAGATTGCCAATGCAAACTCTCGTGAGTTCTTTACTTGGCCTTTGAGAGTGCTTTCTCTGTAAATTTGTAATCTGTGCCCCTTAAACTAGCTCATCCTCTGTCTATACTGTATTGTGTTTGTGCTGCAGGCCAGCAGATCCGAAAACTGGTAAAGGATGGCTTGATCATCAGGAAACCTGTGACGGTCCACTCCCGTGCTCGCTGCCGCAAGAACACACTGGCACGCCGCAAGGGACGTCACACTGGTTATGGTACGTAATAGACTCGCAAGTAATGTTCCTTTCCATTTCCACAATTATTCAAAATGTATCATCTAAACACACATTGAATCCCATGCTATCATTTTGGAGTTTTAGAAAACTTTTTATTCATTTCATAACTTATTTAATTTACCCTTTTCTTTCTGCCCCAGGTAAGAGAAAGGGTACAGCCAATGCCCGTATGCCAGAAAAGCTGTCATGGATGCGGCGCATGAGAATCCTGCGTCGTCTTCTCCGTCGTTACAGGGAGTCCAAGAAAATTGACAGGCACATGTGAGTATGAATTTTAGCGCTCGTTTCTTGTAAGTAAGTCGTTTAAATTACAATTTCAGGAAGAGGTCTTCTTCTTTGAGGGACTGAGGGTTTTTTTTTTGTTTCCACCAGGTACCATAGTCTGTACCTGAGGGCCAAGGGTAATGTCTTCAAAAACAAACGCATCCTGATGGAGCACATCCACAAACTGAAGGCAGATAAGGCTCGCAAGAAGCTTCTAGCGTAAGTTGCTCTTTCATTTTTTATATTTTTATTTTAAGATTTTATTCGTTTGACCTCTCTGGAAGAGTCCATGTATAATGACATTTTTGTTAATTTTACGGTGAACTAATTTTCTTCTGTCCTCACCTTCCTTTACCCATTCAGTGACCAAGCTGAGGCTCGGCGCTCAAAGACAAAGGAGGCCCGCAAACGCAGAGAGGAGCGCCTCCTGGCTAAGAAAGAAGAGATCATCAAGAACTTGTCAAAGGAGGAAGAAACTGCAAAGAAGTAAATCTAAACTGAAATTTCTCTTTGTCAGATTCCTCTTTTTGTTGTTAATAAATTTGGATAAAAGTGACTAAGTGCCTTGTGATTATTATTGTCTGTTTGGTGTCAGCTGTGGTCCTGGTATTAAGTGACGTGACATAAGGGGATGCAAGGTAGAGTAGAGGAGCACTGTTGTGGTTGCCAATCCTGTAGTGTAGTGAAGCAGTTTCACTTCAAAACAGTAATTTCTTTTGCTGACAGCCTTCAACTTTTTTTTTTAAATTTTTTTATATATATATATATAAACACAGCCCTGAGCTTTTTTTTTTCTGTATGCGTTTAGTACAGAAAATTGGTTCATATGGCTAAGAAAACGCTGTCCATACTGTACTTTACTGAACTAGTGTTCTCAATAGTCCAACAGGTGGCAGTAGAGCACAAGTACCATAATCTGGTCATTACATCAGATGTCTACACTTCAGTCTTCCAGACATTTAAAACAAAAGGTTTCTACTGATTTCATAAACGATCTAATGATTTGTTTTGTCACTCATCGCGGGGGCTTCATCAGTTTCATGAACAGCATTCAATCACAGTTGTATAACCACACCAGCAGACAGCTGTCAGACTCAAAGATACACTTTCTGGGCAATACAAAAGTAATGATGAATACTACAAGACAAAATGAAAGTAATAATTAGTGATTTATATTATGCAGTAATTAAAGTATTCTATTGGCAATTATCCAGCTTCAAGAAAACCTTAATCCTTACTATCTGAATTTATCTTGTTTTGTGTGTATAACTAGTAAGTAATAGCAACAGTTTTGCCACTCTGTCGACATGCATCATTTATAAAGCACTTTCAAAACTTCCATATATGTAAATGTGACTCCTGAGGCAAGTAGTGTGGACGTTTGCAGATCAGGGTTCATTTATGTTGGACCTTCACTTTCTACCCATCAACCACTATTGTAATTCAACATCCACCCTTCTAAGATGGGGACAAGCTAAATTAGGGCCCTATGAATGTCCAAGGTTTGGTACCCACTCTACCAGTAGGTAACGGGGGGGGGCTGTACATGGCTGTAAACAGAGTTACAACAATGTGTCTGCACGAACTACCCCCTATGCTTCATTAAAGAAAAGATTATCTGTCAATATTTATTAAATGTACTTTTATGGGGAGTAATTCAATAACAAAACTGAACAAAAATTGTCAGTAAAGCGTTTGATGCACCTCATGTTTCAGTGTGGACAAATGACTTCTCGTCTGTTGCAAATTTTCCCATTCTGACACACAGATGAACCCAAACAACTAAGTTAATATCTCTATTAATAAATGATTTTGATCATAAATTATTCTCTCCACTTCACATACCTGACGGCAGGTAACAAAGCCAGAGCAACCGAAACAGCTGGATCACACCAGCCACATTAAACACCGTGCTGCTGACGCTCCAGTCATCCAGTCGTTTTCACTTCCTGCTCAGGCTTTGAAGGAGTCTTTCTTTCATGGTCCCTGGAGAAGGTGTGACAGAAGTGTTTGCAGACACATTCATCGCTAACTGGTGCAGACAGGCTGCTGTGTGTATGTGTGTGTGTCTGGATATGAGAGAAAGTTGGGGGTGGGGGTGTGGGGGGGTTCTCCACAGGTCTATGCAAAGCAGATTATATTCAGCAATTCAGATCATATGAGAATGGCACCTTTGTTTTAGTGACTTGAATTTCTTGATATCTGATGGAATAGAGGCAGATATACTGATGACATATTATAGTCTAGAAATACAAACTACACTTATATTTAAACTTTAAGACTAAGATCTCAGGGGTTGATCCTCCTTAGTTTTCTCTACCTCTTTTAACTCTGGGTAGTATTAACGCCTGTTTGTGGATCGCTTACCATCATACATAAACAATAGGACATTCGAGCTTTAGAAGCTGACAGTGAAGAGCCTTCATATTTAAAATCTGGGTTTCAAAGGCCTTGAGGAGCCGCGATGAAGGCTTACGCAGCATAATGCATCTGCTTACCTTGTCATCCTGATTTCATTTTTGTTGGACAGTAGCTTCACATACTGTTACCTTACTGAAAAATGCAGTTTTACTAAATGCAATCATCACTGCCGTGTATCTGCAGTGTGTGTGCGTATATATATATATATATATATATATATATATATATATAAAGACAAAACCAGCCATGTAAATCACTGTGAGATCTACAGAAAGATGTCGTCGGGATTACTGAAGGAGAAAACAGGCTTTGTGCAGTGAGGCCATTTTGTTGCTCAGTTAATGTATTTCTTCATTACCAGGAGGCACTCCTATTTCCTGAAGCGTGAGCCTTAATGGGATTAGATAAGGAAAGGAATATGATCTGAAATGAAGCAGCGCTCTTTATTACACTTGGCCTTCAACCCAGGCAAAAACTCCAGAGTTCAGGAGATCTTTAATAACAATTGAGAAAGAGGAGATGAAAGTAATTACAGGAAGATTATTTTTAAATATAAAAACTGTTATCTAACATCCGAAAGAATTACCCCTGCTCATGCCACTTTGATGACCTCATTTTACCGTATTAGGCTACCTCTGTTTGGGCTATGATAAACTGTTGTTCGTCCTATCACTTGCAACGTGATTTTTAATCTAAATGTTATCAGGTATGACAAGACCTTTTGGATTCACATGGGATTTAGAGGATGGGTTGATAAATGTCAAGTGAAATGTGAATGATATCCAGTTATAATTGTTAACCTGACAACAAAAAGTGACATCATTAACATCATCCTCTTCTCTGTCTTTCTTTTCCATCTATTATCATTATTGTTTTCTTTCATTTCCTCTTTCCTCAGTGTCATTTCATTCACTTCCGTTACGTCTTTGCTTTGGTTTATAGATCAGGGGATATATAACACCATCAGAAAGCATAGGGAGGATTGGGGAGGTGTAATTCTCATGGTTGTTTCTTTTAAGTGCTGAATGAAAGAGGGATTGATAGTGCTCAGTGATAGAGATCACAGATCAATCTGACTGACAGTGCTGTCAGATCGTATGCCCAGATAGACGCCTCAGCGCTGTCTTGAAGCCTGGTCTTGCATTTTTATACTTTTACACTTTTACACTGCCTTTCACATAATGAACTTGGCAACCTCTAATTAACTGAACAATTTTACACTCAAGATACAATTCATTTTATAGGCTTATAATGTAGCTGAAACAGCAGCTTATATTCAAACAGTGACATAAAGATGCTTCAAGCTCCTTAATTGTGCAGTAGATCAACATTAACAAATGCGCTACAGTAAATTACTCTTTGGGCTACAGGTGTTTTCATTTGACTTTCACAATAAACGTAGGTAATTTGAGATAATATAAAATGTGGTACTTCAAAGTACTCTGCTGGTTTGCAAGGTAAATTTTTATACACCCTCCGTCTCTGCTTCGGGGTCTCATGTAACATTTGGATTTCACTCCAAATGGATTGTAAGAGCGGTACAAACACACAAGTTCAGGAAAGGACTGCCATAGCTTACAGTAAGTGCAGACAGAAAAACCGAGCAAATTGAATCAATACAGCTACAGTACAGGGAGCGCAGATAATGATTTATTTTTCTCACTTTCGTGCACAAGAATTGCATGAAATTAATGAATTCAGTAATTGGTAAAAAAAAAAAAAATCGAACAGTGTTTTTGTTTACAGCAATGTGCAACACTCAAGAGGGATTTAACAAAAACAAAACAAAATCAAGGAAGCAACACAACCTGATCCAGAGACGGTACTCTGGATGACATTAGTAAAATACATTTCTTGTGCTTAATCATTGGAAGAAAAAACTATTTTGATCATTTGAAAAAGTGCAGTCATGGTAGAAATTTATCAGATTTTAAATATGATATATTATCTTGAAGGTCAGGTGGGGTCAAGGGGAAAATTTAAATAATATGGCTGCAACTCAGAGAAGTCTGTTGAGTATGGGAAGTTGGGAATATATGGTCTTTAAGATGAAAAATCTTTTAAGTTTTAAATCTAGTTACATACTTTTAGTTGTTTTATTCTTCCTCTTCACGCAGTGCAGACAGCGTCTTCACGGTGTCCCACATCAAGATAACAAGGAAGAGAACTTTTTTTTTTTTTTTTTTTTTTGGTATTTCAATCTGTCTTCCTGTTTATGCTCTGTCTTCTTAATGTCTCTTCCTCTCTCCTTCCTGTCCTCCTCTGCCCTCTTTCTCAAAAGCTTGCACTTTCCTTTGTAAGAACATCCCAGGGAAGGACAGACTTATTACCAACGCCTCCCCTGCCTTGCTGATTCCTCACTATGCTGAATATTCTGCCGTCTTCATCTTCCTGTTTGTCATAACAGAGTTGTTGACTTGAGCGGCAAGAGAAAAAAGTAGCTTCAGCTGATAGCCAGCAAAGCATCTTTAGCAAAACAGAGCAGCTCCAATTATCCTCTAATCCCTGCGCCTTGAAGGCAGAAACCCCAAAGTCTGTGACACGCTTTAAATTCAGTAGATTAGTTTTGCCTATGCTCTTCATACCAGGACAGGACATTTTAGTGGGTCCTTTGTGGGAATAGGACAGACTTGAGGAAAACAATAGACTGGTGGAATGTGAGGTGTGTCTGCATATACAGTATATCTATATATATTTATATATAGGCAGAGAAAAGAGCTGAGGCGGAGTAGTTGAAAAATTAATATCTTCAGATCCACAAATGCACCGTGATATGAGCCGTGGGGAGAGAGAGCGTAAAGAAAACCTCTCCCTTGGATTTCAAATCCTTTTCTTAGTGACTTAATGGATTTTGAAGTACGCTTTCAAGATTTTAAAGCATGTTGGATTTGGAAACCATTTGAGGTCATAGACTGCTGAGGTTGGGGAGGTAAGGCATAAAGAGAACCTGTGGCAACACACTTTCCAATCATGTATGCCTGAGAGGAAACACGCAACTGTCCAGCTGAGACAAGGATGCTGCAGAGAGGATCTGGTCTACAGTTATTCTGTCTTAAATGTACAAGTCAAGTCAAATGCAGTTCCTGCCGCTACCACCTATAAAGCAAGAACGCTAAATGACAGTAATCTGGTGAAATACAGCCACAGCTATTTATCTTCTGGCAAATATATATATATATACATATATATATATACACACACACACACACACACACATATATATATATATATATATATATATATATATATATGGTAAAGATAAATTCACCTACTTAAATGTTAAATATTCTATTTTGATGATCCAACATGTTATTACTTCAGTTTGTGCCACTAAAAGCTAACTAGCCTAGTATTGCAGAGAAGCAACCATGTCAGGTTTTCACCCTTGGGGAATTCATGTAATAATAAACTTTTAATCACATATTTGAATTAAAAATTAATTTACTAGTTCATTAGTTTAAACCTATGGTTTGAACCTGTCCATCGGAGTCCAAAGAAGGCCGTATTTCTCTGCTGCATTTGAAGGAGCCTTTGAAATGGGACAGCTAGTCGCTCTGCTGTGACGCAACCAGTCTTCAAAATGCAGCTACTGAAGGATGCACCCCTGAACTGGGACACAACAATGCTCATGTTGGCTTTACATCACTGTGCACAGAGGGTAGCCTGTATTTGGTGGTGTGAATATCTAACTAGAAAGCAGTAGTAACTAGGAAACCAGCTCACTTAAGTGACAAAAAGTGTGTTTACACAACGATTAGGGACATGTAAACTCTACTTTGACTGTGTAACTAATGCAAAGTAACAGCCTGGTGTGGAGATAAATCACCGGAGGCCCCGCAGTCATTAATTAACAAGAAACAGCTCTAAAGCAAATTAACATTTTAAACCATCTTGATGAAAGCAACAGTAAAGCAGCTCGAGAGCTCTTCTTCAGCAGAGTCACATCCTCATGACCTTGTCCCTTAATTGTTCTGCTTGACCTCACTTGATTTTCCTTTTGAGTAAAGTGGCCAACAATAACATCCAAGCTAGGCGAAGTGATGGTTGAAAGGTTAAAGATGGAAGAGTAAGGAGAGGGGAAAAGCATGTAAGTGGTCATCACTGATGAAAGGGTCCACTGGGTGAAGTGCTGTAGAGTTTAGTCCGATTGCAGTTTGGAGTTGTGGTGTGGCTGTGTGGAGTGAAAGCACTGAGAGCAGGTGAGGAGGTGGAGTGGATCTGCGAGACTGGAATTTAGTGTTGTGTTTTCGTGAGGTGTCATGGGCTTAATTCAAAGAAACATCTGTAATTACCAGTGAAACAGCCATCTGGCACCCAGGCCAACTTCCTGTGTCACCTCAAATTATTAGATTAGGGTACAGTGATGGTTTCATTACAACAAATATTGAGGTACTTTGATTCTAAAATATACATTTAACAAAGGTGAACTTACATTAGGAAATGGAAAACAGGAAACACTTCCATTCCCATAATTTCCTAAATTTTCAATTTTGCCATTCAAACGACTGGCAGTGATCTGCTTTGAACAATCGAATGAAAATAACATTCACCTAAACAATGGTGGAAAGCAGCTTTAAAGATGTCATTGTAGGATGACAAAATAGCCACTCCACCAATCAAATAATTTAAAGGGTCATTTAGTAAATTAGTGGATTATCTCTTGCAACAAAAATGTGATTTTTGGGACTGGATCCAGGCTGTAAAAACTAATGTCCTATATATCCTCTATATTTCTCTAATAATTACAGTAATGCTGAATATAGTTCAGAACGCAGCCAATTCTGTCCACTAAAGAGCTAATTTGGCAGCAACATACACACAAATTTCCAGTGTCACATGACATCATATTATACCTGAAGTGCAAAATGAATTGAGCTTGCCCAATAGGATTTTTCTAATATCACTTTGTTTCAATGTGTTACTTTAAATACTGGTTTTGAAAAGTTATTCAGATCCAACCATCAAAACATTCTGAAAGTATCAAATTTATGTTTCCAGTTTACTCATGAATATATACAGTATTTTACCACATTATTAATTTGAGCTTTACTTCTGATTGAAAACTGAGAAGAATGAAGAATATTCTTGCAGGTTGTCTAATTCTGCAGCACTTTACTCAGTGTCACCATTTCCACAAATGTTTTATTATATGACTTTTTATGATAGAAGGATGAGCCTGGAAACTGTTCAGATGGTGTGAAGCTAATCCATCCTCATAAATAAAACTCTCTTGATCTCTTTTCATTGTGTGTAAGAATAAATAGTAAATCACCCAGGGCCACCCCTAAAATACTTATTCTATAGAAGCAAAGAAGCATATGTGATTCCTCAAATCTACCATTCCCAGTGTAGCATGCTTCAAAGACATCTTTCATGTGTCAACCCCGGGGCCTAGTTTCTCTGTCCTGTTCAACCTCTAATATCAACCCAGAGGATACCTGCTAGCTTTCTGCGATTCAGACTCAAAGCCCTGGAACTCAGAGTGCCATCTTTTACCTCTGGCCTGTGCCATGTAGTGCTCATTCCTGTCACAGAGAGTGTGTTTGTGCAAACAGCATCCTGAAAAAGCGGAGGCAGCCTCAGCGGCAGGAGATGAGACCATGCATTAAACATGCCGTCTCCGTGTACCTTCTTCATTTTTAATGGTCCAGTTGGCCAGGGCTCTGGAAGAATGTAAACATAACAGGAACTTGAGGATGGTGATGACATAAGAAGAGGTGGAGGAAGTGACACGTAACACCTCACACTTTTCAAAAGTCCAGAACTCAGGTGTGGCCATCAAAGGCTACAGCTGGAGCGTGACGTGTTGATGGTGTCTGCATTTTAATGAGTCAACCAAATAAATACTAATAATTCCTCTGGGTTGGCAATTAGCTCGCAGCTGTGATTGGCTTGAATCCATTCAAAAACTCATTAAAGTCATTCCACACTCATCATTACAACAACAATACTCACAAACCTTGTAAGTGTAAGAGTGATTAAAAACACACAAGGTGACAACAGCTATTCAGAACTAAAGCTGAACAATGCTTCACAGTTCTTTCCCTTTCATTTGAAAGACTATTATACATGTGGAGACTAAGCTGAAGTAAACTAATTTTATTATTAGTGATGAATCAAATAAATGACTATGTTTATGGGAAAGACGTTGCTTGAAGTGACCAACCAGCAGTTCCCTTCAGCTCGAGGGAGCACTTATTGTCTTAATTTCATGGCCGGTTTAGGTTCAGTCTCACTGCTCCCATCAGAGTAGTTGGTGAACACAGTGGAGCATTTAGTGGCTAAAGAAACAGTTATTTCACCCAGTGGGTTGCTGGAGACCAGACTAGAGGTAAAATGACAGTATACATTGGACTTACATCCACCCGATGGTCAGATAAAGGACCGAAATGAATGCTAATGTTGCTCACTTTCTGCTGGATGTATATGTAAGCCACTGTGTGATAACAAGATTGCAGAAGGGTAATTTGAAGGTGTCAGTGCTCTCCCCACTGTCTCTTTGATATATTGCTGCTACACTAATGATTTGCTGCTCATATAGCATTTCATAAAACCAACTAAAGAATCCACCCGCTGGCTCTACATCCCCCCCGAGTGAAGTTTATCATCGTCACTCCCCAATCTCTGTTTTTCTGAGCTTGCTGCATACCTGCCGGGAGTGACGAGGTCACAGCCTAACCAGCACACATCAGTTCTGTACAAACCCATGTTTACATAATAAAACTGTGCCTTGTGAGCCGATTAAATGAACTGCATCCATATAATGTGTATCCCATAAAGTGAGATTTTCATATTACAAGCCATGTGTAGATTTGTGAGTAATATCCTCTCACAGGAAAAACAGAGAGTAAGAGGAAGTGAGGGACAGGAGATTATTTTTATTTGCATGTTTTTGATTCAGGGGTCTGTGAGGTGTCTTTTTCTTTTCGTCTGCCAAGCACCAGAAAGCTTTATTTTCCTCTGACAGTGCTTTCCTCTTCTTCTCCCTGCCTATAATCAAGTGCTATTTTGAGCATGGATTTTCTTCCAGAATTTGCATTGTTGCTATATTTCTGCTGCCTGTTAACGCCCTTTGTGCTGCGATCATCACCCCTACTGTGGGTCCGTCCAGCAGCTGCTGCTCAATTCCAAACGAGTGCTAACATTATAGGACAGGAAATGAATGTGTACCAATTCACACATTTAATGAGCCATTTTATTTCATTTTCTGGCATGGGTATGATATGCTCAGGACCAGTCTCTTTGATACTCTTGGTTAAGATTTGTTGCCTCAAACTAAACGCTTCAGTGTCTTGTCATGATGTTGATGGATGTAGCGTGAAAGAAGGGTGAAAATGATTTGCTAAGGAACAGGCTATAACCCAGCTGCTGTTTGAGCCACAAAAAGAGAATTTCAGAGGATTTCAAATTCCTCTGCTCATTGTCATGAAAGAGAGAGAGAGAGAGAGAGCGAGAGAGAGCGAGAGCTCAGTGGCACAGGAAGTGGAGAGTGCCACGCCATCTTGAGCACCAAAGTCAGCAATTTTATAAAATGTACGGGTAGCTTGATGTACTGCCAGTTGCACACATTTCTGTCTCTCTCTCTGCAGAGACAAAAATCACATTTGATTCAATTTGATAACAGAACTGGGTCATGATTTGAGAAATGTTCCTCTCACCACAGCAGGGATGCACATAACACACACAGAGAGACACACAACACTCTCTTTGCCAGCTTAGTCTACGGCCTGCCAGCCAGCTCCTCCGTTGCCAATTAATTTTATTGGGAGTTAATCATATTATTTATGGTCATTAGGAAGGAGCAGTCTTTTCAGGCTCTGCACTGTCAACTCAAATAAAAGATATCAGTGTACTTGAATCTCGTGGCCATGAAGGGAGACATTTCCTATTTGGATTCTCTAGCTTATGAATTTAGGTGTGAAATTAGACATTGAATACGAGGCTCAAGTGCCGACTTTTGGCCTTAAAATGAATGCTTTTTATTAATTAGTGAGGCAAAAGTTAGTGGATGAAAAAGGGGCATTTCATGTTTCAGTTATAGTGTTTATAGCCATGCTAGCAGCTCTACAGTTCTACAGTCTGCCGATCTCAGTCTCCATTGGCCGACAATTTGGGTCAATTCAAGGTTCCCATCAGCATCAGCTTTGTGGTTGTGGTAAATATCAAATGTTAGCATGCTAATGTGCTAAACTACAATAGTCAACATTGTTTGGCTGTTGTAGTTGCTCTGTAACAGGGAAATATCCTTTATTAAACGGTAGAGGAAAAAAGCTGCCATCACTGTGAGGTCACTGTCCAGGTTCATGTCTTCAACACACTGATAAAACACGTCAACTCATGAAGAAGTGTGGTTGACAACATTACTAATGAATCTTTAGCCAGGGCCACTGTCTGATTATGGGGTAAAAAAAAACAAACAAAAAAAAGACCCTGGAAGTGGTGAAGGACACAGAAGAAGAAGCAACTCCAGTTACTAGTCTACCGTGAGCCTTCAGTCTTCCACACCAGTCCATGTGTGTCCCATACAGTGGTGGGAGGTAACCAAGTACATTTACTCAAGTACTCTGTATATTTTACTAATGATACACTGTTATAAGTAAGTTCAAATTAGCTCCAGCTACAACATATTTCTACTTACTGGACATGTCAATTCCTTAATAATTGTCAAACAAGTTTGTTTTGTTGCTAATACTTTTGTACCTTAACTTAAGTAAAAATGTGATGTTTTTACAGAAGTTCCAGCATTTATGAGGTAAAAAACAGTTTAAGGTTTCAATTGCCTTTTGATATTTGAACACTGCAGCAAGATTTGACAAATGAAATGCTCTTTTCCTAATTGTCATGGTCTTCAGAACTAAACATTGGACTGAGAAGGAGAAACATTATTTTTTGTCTCGCATTGAGGAAATAATCATGAGTGCAGACTTATAATAGAAGCACAGATTTAAAGCTGCAATGTACTGCCTTTACTGATAATGCCATAAGCTCTTTGCAAATCAAATCTTCATTTCATCCTTCTCAGCCTTCTTGACAGAGAAAAACCAAGGCACACAACCGAGGAACAAAGTATGAATTATTTCTGAATTACAAAGCACACAGCTTGAGAGTTCATCTGACTTTATTGAGAGATGTGAGGCTCACAGGGCAGTTGGCCATGCAGAGAACTAGCCTGGTCGTGTGCATTAAAGTGAGAAAGGGAATTCACCTGGGTAATACTGATCCTGAGCCAATCTTGGTTCTAGTCAGTGATGGTAATGTTTAGGATTAGCATGGTGCAGACTGATCCAAGATGGACACGTTGTAAAAGCTGCAAGACTCCTGGAAGTTGGAGTTCAAATTCAAATCTTTAGCCACACTGCAAAAGTTTACACTAATCCGTGTGAGGCGCCGCTGGAAATAAGCAGAGTACAAAATAAAGTGAGTGACTAGAACTGTTGTGCATAGTATTTGAAAAGATTTGTGCTGACAGGGCTTGATGTTAATTGAGCATAGAGGTGCATACATTGGTAAGTGGGACCATAAACAATAATCTCCTGTAATTTATAACTGTGAAGTTAATGCCCTTAGTTGGCTCCTGGATAGCTGCAAACCTCTTGCTCAGAGTGCTATTCAGAGCCAATATATATAGTATCTTCATAAGGCTATTTACAAATACTGTCATATTTTTATTTACAGTTATTGCTGTAACAAAGGCAGTTTGTCACTGCTTTATGGTTTATACTGACAGCAATATATCAGATGGTGTGAGGTGATTTTGCCTTTTATCACCTTTAATTACAGCAACAATTAACAGTCCCTAAGTGTTACTTAAAAGTAACCACATGTGCTGGGAGAAAAAGTAGCCATTCATCAAAAATTCAACACGTCTTTGACAGCTTTGTTTGACAGCCTTTCTCACTTTTTTGACAGAAAAACACTGAGTTTGGTTTTGAATTCATCATCCTGAATTGCAGTATTTCTTTGCTCTGCTCTTCCCTGGAAGAAAAAGCATGTAGATCAGACAGTCGAGACAGCACACCGTCCTCACGTTGTAGCACACAACCAGATATGACAGCGAGTATTACTGGACATTACATACGGATAAACAACGCTGAGAGTACAATGACAGGAAGCAGATTCTAGTGATTGATTTTAGAGTTACATGGGGCGGAGTGAACTATAAAATCTGTGTGTGTTAGTGTGTGTAGAAAGGGTGTGATTGAAGGGCATACTGTGAAAGAGGCTCCCCGAGGTGCACGGAAAGCATTTGTCACATCAGAGCTGTGAAGAGCAAAAATGTACTGTAATCTAATCACTGGAGAGCAGTCTGATAAACAGAAACCCCAGTGTGTGTGTGTGTGTGTGTGTGTGTGTGTGTGTGTGTGTGTGTGTGTTATGACTTTCATTTGACCAAAATGTAGCAGAGAAGACTTTTGGGTTTTTACATAATGTAATACCTGAATCATTTTCTAGTCAGAGCATGAGTGAACCATATGCACATCATGAATCCATATCACAACAGCAGATGTGTGCACATCGTGAGCTGCAGCCTGCACATCCAAAACTGGATAGTCATAGTTTATATCCTCAGCTGAATCTACTAAAGAAAATCTGTGTAAGGGTTTGAAACAATCGACCAAAACATGTTGGCACAAGCAACTACGATAAACAGCTACAATCTTTCACAATCTCTTATGTCTCTACGCAAACAATGAAATGAAGACAGTTTGCTCACAAAGTCCTTTAGGCTTGGACACGCATTGACATCATAATAAAGTAGTCCTCTCCCCTTTTTTGCAGATGGAAGGCTAATGGAGATGGCTAGTGAGGTAGCCAGACTTCCTGCGCGCTCATCCTCTGCTATATGATGCTACATTTCTGTTGTGAATGTGTATAAAACCACACAAAGTAAAGTTGTGCTACAAGAAAAGTAGCTCTAAAGAACTCTAAAGAAGCCGCCCCCTCCTTTAAGTCTTAACCTTTAAAATCCTCTCCAGTAAAAAGCAAAGTTGTGGATCATCGTCCACTCAAGCTGCTACTTCACTGCCAGATTTTGGAGGGGTTGGGGTGGGTGGTTGGCGGTCAGTGAGGTGTTGGGTAAACACTCCTGAGTATTCCTCCGTCATAGTGAACTTCTCTATCAAACTGAGGGTCAAGGGGAAGTGAGCCGCCATCATATTTCTAGCAGACACTTCACAGGGACCAAGCCTCTCTTCTTCCCGCTAGTCAGCCGGAGGAAACCGTCAATCTCCTCGTTCTTCCCCACACAGATCTGCAGAGGGGGAGTCAACAGTGGGTGAGGGAAAGGTGGGGTGGGGTGGGGGGAGGAGGAGTGAAGAATATTGAGCAGGAGGAGGTGCAAGTGACATTCAGTGATGTGATACAGTTTGTGGACTGAGGCTAAAAGTGAGCTGAATTGGAAGCCATAACATGTTGTCCTCTGTAATCTCAGCAGTTTTCTGCATGAATTTGCATACATTTTAAAATGAGAGAGAGAGAGAGAGATAGAGAGAGATAGAGAGAGAGAGAGAGAGAGAGAGAGAGAGAGAAATAGTGTGAATTTTAATGCGTGTTCACCTGTGCCTCTTTTACAGTCATCTGGCCTTTGTCTCGGTTACCGTGGAAACCAGTGGTGACCTTCCACACCCGCTCGCCAGGGCGGACCCGCTGCACAAAGTTGGCTGGGAAAAATCCTACCTTGTCTTTGCTTTTTCCCTGGTTAACACACACAAACACACACACACACACACACACACACACACACACACACACACACAGTTAGTCTTTGAAGATAAAGTATAAATAGATATTTTCTGTTCTGTACTGAGGCTTAAATAGTAAATAATGTTCCTAATTGCTTTGTTTGAACCACAGTACAAAAACCTTTAATGATGATCTCCCTCAGTCTGAGTAAAACTCACCCTCTACACAATCCCACGCCACAATTTGCTGCCCTCTTGACAAAAAGAAACCACTACACTTCAATCATCTGCTGCTCATGTTTCAACACAAATAGCAAAACCAACACAGGCAGCTTCCACCACAGTCCTTGACAGTCCTTGCCTGCGCATACACAATGAGATACTTTGCATTTTCATTTTTGTTTACTTGACCAGTTGCCTAAATATGCATCACATTTCTATCACAGTAACAAAATGAAATTGGAATGAACCAGTACAATTAGCAGGAAAATGGTTTTGTTCCCTAATTAGCAACATCAGTACAAGAACAAAAAGCATCTGTATTTGCAGATCCCTAATCCCCCTCTATTCTCTTCAGAGACTCTGGCAAGCAAGCGTACAAAGCCCATGAGTTTCAGAGTCACATGTTTTGCTTATATCAAGATATTGGCCATTAAGACATGTTTGCAGTGAAATAGCAGATTTCTGTGGCGTTTAAATGTGACTTTTCTAATTGGGGTTTGCAAGGTTTAAAATTACAGCTAATCTCAGTACATTAACAGTTGTATTGTTTGTGTCATTTTACATAAATTTACATTTATTTGAATTCAATATTGTACTAGATTTAAATCAAATAAAGTATATTTTGTCCCTTCACCATAAGCATTTAAGTATGAACTGTCTAACACTAAAATGGCCTTAGAGATGGGCAAGAACAACGAGGTGGCTTTTGTTTTTTTTGGTTTGAACTATGGCTCCAGCAGCAAAAACATTAAATGTAACAAAGTGTTTAGTATCTGCACATTTTATTCAAATCACTTAAAAGTTCTTTCTCTTAAATTCATACTGAGACTCTTTAGAAAAGAGAAAATATGTCTCCTGCCATTTACTGAAGTGTATATCCCTCTACTTTTCCCTGGTGCTTCGTTTATGTAAAGACCTGTCTGTCCTGTGGCAGGTGAAGGTTAAGATCTTCAGCTGCCTCATTAAACACAGACTGCAATCTGTCTTCTTTTCCTCTAACTAGCTCTGCTAACATCCACAACCGATGTCCTTCAAGCACATCCACCGACTCTTCTGTCTTAGTGTCTCTGATAAGCTGAATGGAACGACTTCAACTGAGGCTATGACTGTGGAAGTAAAGGTTATATGTGTGGGACTGTGTGTATCTATTCAAAGGTAATCCTGAGAGTCATGGTGAGAGTATTTTACTCACCTACACACTGGCTTAGAACAAAGAAAGAACGAAAGATGGATGGAGAGAAAATGTACAGACACAAATTAGTGCATCTGAACAGAAAAGATTTTTCCCCACCTTCCACCAGTCCTCGTTGGAGTCATCTGTGACTTGAACTCTGTCACCAGGCCTGGAGGAAAAACAGACAGACACACAAAGCAATTAATTCTATAGTGGGCAACCTTTAAATAGCATTTCTACTGCTTTCATATCAAGCTATAATTCTGATTTGAGTCTTGTTTGCAGAAGTGAGAAGTGACAATACATGAACAAGATATTTCTCACCATTTCTCCTCTAGAAAACAGAGATTTCACAATTAGGTTAAAAGACTAGGCTTTAATCAGGAAGCACTCATCACTGTATGTCACTCTTAGAGTTCTTGTCCCATGTTGTTTCACATACACTATTGTAAATGTCACCGTGAAATTAGTTATTCTTTGAGGAAACTGGACTGCTCTGTCCATGTGAAGAGACGCCTCGTGTGCTGTCTTCTAGCACAGCATCCTCCAAACTAGCCGTGGGTGTCATACCACACTGAGCGGTTTCCTGCACCTACTAACATACAGACTCTTCCTCTTCTGTCACACACTCGCAGCTGTTTGTCCTTCCCGGCCTCCCAGCACCGCTCCTCCTCCTCCCACCCCGAACCCTTCAACCCCCTACAATCATCCCGCTGAGGAGGCAGATGGTGTGTGAGTGTCAGTAAAAATTTGGCCAGGTGAACATTTCCTCCTATCTCAACTGATTACTCTCATACACTGAAATACAGTATACAAAGAAACTGGACTGACTGTAGCTCCAAGTCATTCTTCTCCTGAGGCAGGAACTTGTAAAGAGCCACATAGGTGTGGATGGAGTGGACCTCTACTCGTTTGGGAGTCTGACAAAAACACAAATACACAGAGAGAAATTTAAAGATTGTTATCGATATGTTCCTTGTGTGTCTGAAACTGAGTGAAAGGGATGGAGAGTTTGAAGGGGGTTGACAGAGTGCAGTTTCACCAAGAAAAATAAGGCTGAAAGATGAGAGGAATGCTGACTACACACCTTCAGGCTGACCCTGTCTTCTGAATCAGCCTTCTCGCTTTCAGGAGGAGTGAGCACTGGAGAGACAGACGTATAACCACAAAGAGAAAGGGAGAGAGAGAGGGAAACACAATATGTGAGAGAGAAAGAAAGGTCACGTGCAAGATAACGGAAACAGGGGGGGAAGAGAGGGGGTGCAAGAGAAAGGAGAGAGAGAGAGAGAGAGAGAGAGAGAGAGAGGCCTTGTCACTGTGCTGCAAACAGAAGGAAGGCCGAAGTCAAGGTCATTAACTGTAAAGTGGCAGCACTACAAACAGAGATGATCCGCTCTCCTGGGACTATAGACAGAGAGGGAAAAGTACTGGGTAGACTCACACACAAGCACACCACCTCTACAGTGTACTGTGTCTTATGGTAATACGGTTCTTTAACTCTTGGACATTTGGTTTGCATGGCTCCTTTGTCAGAAACATGTTGCAGAGGAAACAAATAATCTGAACAATACATTGACGATGAATCATCCGTCTCTGAGTTCAATGCATTGTTAGTCTAAATTTCTGTTTCTCTTTCAATGATGGATGACAATGACATTTAAAGGAATACTTATTTGCTTTTATTTAGTTTAGAAGATTGACACCATTCTGATGTCTGTAGGGTAAATGTGAAGCCGTGACCAGCTGGTTGTTAGCTTAGCTTAGCACAAAGACTGGATACAGGAGGAAAGCCTCATAGGAGGAGAAATGTACTGCAGGAAAGGCAGTGATGTCTCCGAATAGCTGCCTTGCTAGACCAGAATGCAATCTTTCCACATAGATAAAAGTAGTGTTGAAATTTTTCAGGTTGACAAAAGTCTGGGAAAATGTAAGACATTACTACAGAAACAGGAATTAGATGACACAGGTGGGTAAGCAAAAATATAATCTAACTGACCATCACAAATGAAAGATGTCCAACAGTGAGAAGAGTATCTAATGGCATGTCAACATTCATCTTACAGCACGACCATTTATCAGTTAGAAAGTCAAAGGAAAATGATTTGACTTACTTCCTGGGATGTGCTCCTCTTCAGCTATAGGCTGATTTTCTAGTTTGTCTTGAGGTTTTTCTAGCTAGAAAAAAGAAAAGGTTGCAGCCAGCAAAGTCAAAAACATTCTACGTATAATTGATGTCAGCATGAATTGAAATGAATGACTGGTATTGTCCCTGTATTTTATGTGTATGTGTGTTTTCATACCTCATGACAGGGCGACTCTGAGATACTGCCGAAGCTGGAGCGACTCATCTGAGCCAGCGACGTCCCATAGCGCAGTGCTTCATACACAGGGTCGACAATGCCATTATCTGCTTCTACACACAGCCAGACAAGGTGGAACAGAGCAACATATGTGCAATTTTATAGCTGACACTATACTGACACACACACACACATGCCCCTGCACACATACACAGTGACCTGTCAGGCATCAAGGACTGAAGGCCACAGACGTGGTCATTAGTCATCCTGAGATTTCAGTTGTTTGGTGCTGTGTTGAATCAGCCCAGCGTTTCCATCACTCACCCTGAGCAGCAGGAGCCTCTCTGACCACACCCAACGGATCAATGGTTAGCAGAGGAGAGCTGAAGTTTCTCTTGAAAGCTCCTGACTGAACGCCAGCAGTGAGGCGGGGAGACAAGGGACAGAAATGGGAGGACAGGGGAAGGAGAAATTTGACTTGAGGCAGAAAAAAAAGACAAATGGGTAGATGTAAGACAATACCTGTGGTTTTATCTGGGAGAAGTGAGCCTACAGTATGTGCGATGAAAGCTGAGTAGCAGGCTGGGTGTTCTTTCAGTATTTCAGCTCAACTGAAATGTCCAACAAATCATTCTGATGCAGATATTTTGCTTATTGTCATCTCTTGGTACACATCCTCCAAACATCTTCGATTATTCCTACAATATCTGTGCATGTATGTAAATGTATGCTTTCAGTAAAGGGAAGTTTAGGCTTGTAAATCCACTTTTTTACAGTAAGGGGAACACTGAGGTCATGGTTAAATAATGAAAAAGGCAATGCTGTTTATTAGTATGGAACAGGGTGTGAAACTAAGACAACTGTCAAAGGAAAACACTAATGCCCCTTCTCCATCTTGACCTCCATACCCTTTACTTTTTACTTTTACATGACTGAATTTCACACTTCTTTCTGGCACTGAAAGGAAATCACTAATGCAGAAAAGCTGCATATGAAAGTAGTTTGTAGGAGGCAGCAGGGCTGCTGCACCGCCTCTCTTGTGGGTTACTTCTAAGAACATTTTGCTCATTTTTACATCAAGCTGTGTTGTGGTCGTTTCTCATCCGAACCCCTCAGTTTATGGACTGTAGGAGAAAGAAAAGAAGTCATAATTTCACAGAGACCATAACCAGACAGTGACGACTCAACCTCTAATCACCTGATATACTGATGCAAACTGTTTCAGTGCTAAAGAGAATCAAAATGAATCCCTTTGACACACTTTTCCATCTTGACACATGTAGGTTAGATCACATGATATGATTTATCACTGCATTATTGCACTGGCTCTATCATTGCCCACTGATGGTGGCAATAATACATTGACCATTAGTTTTAACACTGAATTCCTGAAGAAATGTCCCCCAACACTGCTGTATGCCTAATGGAGTATGACAACTTTTTTTCTTGTCTGCCTTCAAGCAAATTTATCCGCATGGTTGTGCGTACTGAAGCACCACAAAGGTGTGTCTCTGTCACACTGTAGAGGAGAGCAGATCTGGTACTGTACAAGCTTTGATATCTGATCGTGTTTCTTTATTTAGCAGGAGAAATATGTTTAGCTACAGTACATGACTCATCAGACTAAGAGATAACATTACAAAGTCCTGTTTTTGACAGAGGGGCTGTGATAAATCTATTTTGTGTTCTGCAAATAGAAACCGTTTATAAAGATAGTATCTCAGCTTTATTTATCTCTTTTCATCTGTTTTACAGGAAGTGATACATGTTGAAAATGACATAAGACAAACGTATTCAATCTTTGAATTATCTTCCTGCCATCCTGTGACACGTTCAGTGGTTGAACTAGTTTCAAAATAAAATCAAAATAAAATCAAAATAAAACAGCATTTACGGGGACATGTATTATTTTGCTGACAACATCCCTCATGTAAAACCTGTTGCTTTTTTCCCTGCAAATAAAAGTAAAATACATATTCTGCACAGGCTACATAATGTAACAAGTGAGAAATCATTTATAAATAATTTATCTATAGACTGTCAATGACATCAGCAGTGTCTGATAATCAGAGTAAAGGAATATATTAATGTCAAGGACATGAATCAAAATGACCGCCATGATGATATGACAGATATTGTGAGTGTAGACTTTAAGTACAGAAGTCATTCAAAAGTGAAACATTGCTTTGAGGTACTGAGGGAGTGCGGTGGCTGCTGTCAGACTGACAGAAAAGCATTTGCCTAGAATCTTGTCTTCATCTCGATCACAGAGCAGAAACTTAACCTCTACACTTGAATGACGACATGAAACTATGACAAACTCAAAATTAGCAACATTTGTAATGATATCCAGCATTTGACAACAATTAATAAACCATTAAAATAGTTGCTTATCTGATGCTTGTCTCGGACAAATGAAAGATATGGATGGATGGATGGATAAAATAGAACAAAATTTACTGTCGATGGCCCTATCGATTAATTGTTGCAGCTCAGCAGAGACATAGAGCTCTGGCCAAGTTTGTGATGCTTTTTATATGAATATTGTTCATTATCATTGTTTTAATCTATTTGTCACAAAGTGCTTCACAGGAAACACAGGACACAAACAAAATAAAAGAGCTCTGTGTAAACAAACTGGGCAGATGCTTCACTCACTTCCAATTATGCTAATTTAATGAGTGACGATTGGCCTCATCTCCAAACTGAAACAAACTAATGTGCTCAGAACCGGTAGATAAATCATTTCCTCCTCATCAGAAACCTTCCCTTTCACACCAAATAGCCAAACGCTACCCTTACGTTTGTATCTCAGCATATTAGTAATGGTGAGTGTAAGTCTTTAAGACATGAGGCAAGAGACAATTTCACACTTTGCTTGTGTGTGTGTTGCTTTTCTGCAGGAGTAATTATTTTGTGCGGAGCTCAGCAGGCTTATTTCTTCAATCAAACTGTAATACATCTTTAAGTTTGATTAACATCGATTAGCAAAAGGTTGTCATGATTCCAAAGTCATTTAAAGCCGCTCGATTCTAAGGACATTTTAAAACAATTGGTCATATATGAGCGAACAAAGCAAACAAGCTGAGTGCAAGCCAGATGACCTGTCGTCATCCATATTCCCCTTTCATTTTTAATTTCTCTACTTTACATAAACACAGGCTTGTGGAAGTTGAGCCTGCTCAAATTTGTCTTTTTATTGTTTGTTATGAATGACCAGAGGTGGAGGAAGTACTCAGATCTTTTACCACGCTGTGCCAATACCTGTTACATGGAAAAGTCATCTATTAAAATGTTACTTAAGTAGAAGTCCTCATTATGAAGAACTGTCTCTTTCTTTTTTTTAACTGTTCTATGACATTTTATAGGCTTATAATCATCTATGCATTCACCTTTAGGCAGCATTTCAGTGTTGTAGCTGGCCAAACTGGAGCTCATTTGAACTACTTTATACGATGATTAGTTTTTAGTTACTGAGTTGTGAATCTTTTTTCTGTCAAAACATTAGGCCATTTCTACCTGTTTCCTATAGAAATCAACCTGTATCAAGAATTTTCTAGAAATAAGTGTGGGAATCTTGAAAGACAACAGAATAAGGAGATTTTTGCAGTTTGTACAGTAAGTAAAATGTTACACTCTACAAACTAACCAGTAACTATAGCTCTCATATAAACGTAGTGGAGGACAAAGTTCAATATTTGCCTCCCTACATAGATGTGTAAAGTAGCATAACATAAAAATACTTGAGTAAAGTACAGGTATCTGAAAAGTGTACTGAGGTACAGCACTGTGAATGACTTACATCATATGTGCACTGATATATTCATAGTTAGTCACACTAAGATGAACTGCTCCTCCTGGTCTTCACTGGACTCTGCTGCTGGTTGACACTCTCCTCTCTCCTCCCTGCAGCAACTACATCGCTGCTCTGTCTTGCCTCCAGTCATCCCAAGAGTGTGACTGGCATTTCGACTCTGCTAGTTTTCCCCACCAATCACATGGATTAAAGTATAATATCATCATGATGCCCAAGTATTTCTGCAACTACAGGGACATTTGATGCCTTAAGACAGCTCTACAGTCCATTTTTTCTACATTTCTTCTTGATTTTCAAATCTGTATGATCAGTATTCCACAATCTCAAAATTGCACCTGAATAATAGTGGCACTTAAAATGCAATCTAAGTAAAATTTCACAAGTAAACTATTTGCACACAAACCAAACACATTGGATGACGCACTTTGGTGTCAGTGAACCCCAGACATTAAGTTAGGTAGATTTACAAGAAGTAGCCTCGAACTCCATCCGGTTTCTGTAAAATGCCTAATCCTTGCTTTGATGAGTGTGCAGTGATCGAAAAGGACACTGCTGAAGGCTTGGCGAGAGCCTGCCGTGTCATATCCTCGAGGGATTGTGAGCGCCTCAAACACACTGAATTTCACACTGAATTAGCCAGACCAGCTGGTACAGGGAGATATTGATTTTCCAACAGAGTTGAGGGGGGGCCGGGGGAGGAAATGTAGCGCCCAGACAAGACAGAGGAAGAGAGGACGGTGTTATTTGAGAAGAGCAGCACATGCGGCAGGAAGGACAAAAAGGCTGAGTGAAAAAATGTTGGGACCTGGCCACTGAAACTTTATCAGTGTCATCCTCTTCAGCTTTTTGTTCCTCTTGTGGCATTTATAGTTGGTAGATCATTTTATCCCATTGCTACCCTTTCACACATTTTCTGTGTCTTGGTCGACTTTTCAAAGCTCTGGTCAATCCACATTCCATTTATAACCCCTACCTTTGTGTGTCTGCTGGTTTGAAAAGGGATTTATCCTCCTTTAACAAGATGGGGGCTTTGAGGCTAAGCATATTACCAGGACTAAAAGCTATGCCAACTGACTGAGAGAGACAATTACAGCATCCAGTTGCTATTTAATTCTGCTGACACAATGCATTCTGGCTTAGTCTCTGCGCTACAGAACTTGTGCGTTTCCAGTGCATTTTAAAAACAAATGCACAAAATATGAAAAAAAACTTTGTAAGACACATTTTTGACCATAGTAAGCCGATAAGCTCAGAGTGAAGTGCATTGAATTTAATATTATTAATTAATAAAAAAGCCAAGCTGACCGGTGATTAAGCATTTTATCCTAATGACAGTTGTCTTCTCAAAGGTGACATTGTTCCCTTCCCCAAGACAGTGACTGATTTCATGGAATGAGAAAATACAGATGTAAAAGATGATAATAAAACAATATTAATAAATTAAATGTATGTCACTGGTACGGCTGCAAAACCAGCTACTTTCGTGAGACTTTGAGGAGAATCCAAGACAGTTTCACACCCATGTTAACACTACATGACTGAACATCTCCAGAAAGCTAGGTGTCAGAAGTCTGTGATACCATTTATTATATGTGGGCAGAAGGGTGAAGCTGTTAGATTCATAAAGATGGAAAGTTCCAGGCAGTGAAACCTGACGATACTGTAAGTCAGTCTGAAGAGTTCTTACCTTGCCAATACAGGGCTGCTGGGAGAGCTCTGATGAGCACCAGAGATGGGCCGCCATCTTGCAGGCTTTACAGCGCAGCCCCTGCTTTGAGTTCCCTGCAAAGACACCAACATTCACTTTAACACGCAGCCCTATTTGTCCACTGAAGACTGATGGCTGTCAATGTTTCTGTAAATGCACCAGATGTGTGTTTCACATGTGGAACCTGCACTGCAAGTAAACTGTCTAAATATCGGTTCTGACACTTGCATGCTTCACGGTCTGTGTGTAATATGTTTTCTGTGGACTGACTGTATGTCACAAGGTACAGTATGTTAAATGTTCCTTCCTAGAGCAAATATCACAAAATGTTTTACTAATTAATAAAGCAACTGATACGTATTTCACACACAATAAACAAATTAAGAAATGATCTGTCTGTATAAACTGAAACTGTTTAAATAAAGTCTCATCTAGAGCATAAGAGCCACAATACTGAAAGCACACAAAGACTTGGCCTTGAATTGTGACGGATCAATGTGCCTTAAAGACTGGTCAGGAAGCCGAAAACTTTTTCTCAAGCTTTACAGTTCAGAAGTGTGTCCCTCGTACATAATAACAATCCTGAACTGATCTGACGACTGAAACCAGCTGATTACTCTATACCCAGCCACACGCTTGCTTCTTTCTACAGTGGATTATAAATCAGGAGCAGTTTCTCTGGTGTCAATTTGCCAAAGCAAAAGAGGATTATAAAAGCACAGCATGGACTTGAGACACATTAAAATGTGAGTTGACATGTCTTTCCAAGTTTGTTTTTGGGTTAAAACTGAGTAATAAACTCTTAGATTCAAGGAACATGTCCTGCCAAGACATAAAGAATAACAAATTCTTTTCTTTGAGAGGCAACTAGCCATCCCATTTTAATGGATGCTAGTAAGACAAATGAACTGTCCAATTGATTTTGTTTTACGAACAGCACAGCTGAGAAATGTCCATATATCAGTTGTTGGAAAAGACAATACAACTCCCAGTGTAGGCGTGTAAAGACTGGACCACAGAGCTTGCTGTCAAGAATTTTCATTGAGATGATTTTGTGCTGAAGAAACAGAATGTCCACAGTCCTTTGAGAACCACAAATAAAATTTGTGTCATTGTTTTGGGTAAAGTGGCAGAAGTTCCAGGAGCAGAAATGTCTGCATATACTGTATTGTGTTTTCTGGTTTTAAAATGATACTTTAAAGCAAATGTTAATCCAAGCCAGAGAAGCACTTTGATATTCACTATGTTTACCTCACCAACATAACTACTAACATTAAACAGTATCTGATGATTGGCTTAGTTCCGCATTTTGCAGGAAATTCCTCCTGGAACACATTCACTTTCATCGTGTGAGTGATTCAACACACCTTGCCAACATCTGCATCCTTTCCATGAATGAAATATTAATTTTTCAAAGAATCTGGGCCAGTCGTAAACTGGATTAATTAACCTACCTTGGATCATGTGTTTGCATCGCTGGCAGCTGGCAGGCCTACGGAAGACATGCTCCTGGAAACAGTGGGTCTTGACCGGCTGCACCGGCAGGGCCTGAGTCTTTGGCTGGGTTTTGGAGGTGACGGACAGTGAGGGACTGATAGATGGTGAATGTGAGGACAATGAAGGGTTGGGACTGACTGTCGGGGACAGGGAGGGAGAGCGCTCATAGGCCAGGGGGGACTCAGAGAAGGGGGGAGGAGATGGTGGAGGTGGCGGTGTAGTGATGAGGCCTGAGGGTGGGCGGGTTTCGCCATTGCTGCGCTGGAAAAAGTTGTCCACACTCTTGCTGCGCATGACTGACTTGAAGGACAGGGAACGCTTCAGCCGCTGCAACTGAAAGAAAACAGGAAGATAATAATTGGGCAATGTCATATTTAATGACAATACACACAAAGGCCTTACAAACCATTTTCTCAGTCAGATTTCTACTCCGAAGATTTTGAGGTTGCTTGCTGACACTGTCAATTTAATCTGATGAACAGACATGTGCACACACACACACACACACACACACACACACACACACACTAAACAAAACACGGACACACACACACACACACAGGTGGTGAAGTTTTTGAGTGCTAAATACTAATTAAGGATGTTGTTTTGTGCTGTTTTAGGCCAGTGAGGTGCAGCAGAAACAAGCCATGAACACAACATTGACAAATTATCACCTTCTAACTTGATACTGCAAACGTGTTAGCAAGCAGCTGCCTATTTCCACATCCACATGCAGCAACAGCATCAGCCTTCAATTTTTTTTGGGGTGACAAAAGTGACTTGATTCATTACAACATGAGACAGTCCAACCCTTTCTTTTATTTATGACATTCTGCACTATAGAAGTGGCTGTAAAAAAGTTTAAAAAAAGTGCCTGACTCAAGGGGCTGTGCAGTGTTTGAGAAATCAGTCTGTTAAAAATCAGTCTGTTTGCTCTACCCTCTGACTGCCCTTGCCCTGCCAGGCTGGCTTCTGATCTTCCATCTTCTTCTTCCCACCCCTTGTTCTTTAGATCCACCGGAGTCAATACCCCTTAAAATTCACATTTGATTAGTTTTATTGAGCGGCCTGCACCCTCGCATTTGATGCTGTCAGTGATGCATGGCAAACATCGTGTTTATCTTTGACTGTGCGTGCCTCCATTTCCCACATGCTTGCCATCCAGTGCTCTTGGCACCAATAAAGGGAAACTGATAATGACAAACAATTACAGAGACTTAGGAGCGATGGGACCCAATATATGGAAATAATAACTGCTCCTACTCTTAAGAATGGCCTGGAGAATGAGGGCATGGATGTAATAGGTCCCTCAGACGGTAGAGTACCACCTCGATTTACACAGAGCTCATTAACTGCCTATGTTTGTGACTGGGTTAAGGACATTGTTATGATAATCAGAGTCCTGCCTCATACCTTCTTTTACTTTTCTGGCATTAATATGTTTCTGTTTGTAGCAATGTAGGAAAAAACTGATGTTTCCTCTGCAAGAAAAGCTAACTGTATATCCTTCTGTCAGTTTTATGTGTGTTATATGGATGAAGGTAGCATCCTCATCATGTCTATTGCACCTCTGAGCCTTGAAAGCCACCACATCGCCCATCTGCACTCCCTCGCACAAAATTTGATCAATAGCATTGAGCAGCTTCCTCTTTTTCTTCTTTAAGCTACAGATTCACAGATGCCAATTAGTTTGAGTGATGAAAAGAGTCCTCTCTGTTGACCCATTAGTGAGTGCTTCTCATAAATGTTTTCTACAGGGAGCTGAGTCCATGCTTTCCTTAATGGCCTCTTCTTGGCTCGACTGGTGGCCCATTCAGTAATGGATGTTCTTCTCTATTAGATTTTTTTTTAAACTTGTCTGGCTTTGTTAATCTTCCTATACTGAAGGCCTAGCTTTGCTTCAGTTCCAAGGGAAAAAGGAACAATTTCCTCAGCTACAATCTAGGCCACACATGACTGATAATCAATAGGCTAATATACCTCCCTGAGCTTTTACAAAGATTAAAGGAACAAAGACATAAATGGGGATTTAACCTAGGCAGATGTGAAAATTAAAATATAATAGTTTAATGCTTAATGTATTTTGTAATTTGTAGCTTTAGATATAATTGGGCACTACTACATTATATTGACAGGAGGCAGTGCACAATATTTCCATCATAATCTATATGGTCTGCAAGAATGAAAGTAATATATAAAAGTTACATGAATAAGATGTAAGTGGGTGTATTTATACAGTTCATCAGTGGGCCTATTATTCAACAGCTTCTGTATCTACATGATCCCATTTAACCGATCCTATAAAGTTTATGCTTAAGTGCTGTCAAAGAAATAGACCAGCAAAAGTGTTGCTCTCCACATGTACAAAGATGCAGTATAATTTTTGCAGCTTGGCAACTGTTCTGGACACTTTCATAGTTCAGCATTAGCCCAAGATAAAATGCAGAATACGGCTGAGAGAATGTGAATGCTCGTCAAATTGTGTCACTTTTTATGGGACTTTTTTTTTTTTTTTTTTTTAATAAAAAGGTTTTAGTTTGGCCCCTCACATTCTGTCGTTGCCATCTGTACTTCATACTGTTCTGTGTTCATCTGAAGAATGAACAGGAGACTGCCTTACAAACAACTTGCTCCATCACTTTACCTCAGCACAACAACACTCTTCTTCTCTGTCTTTTTTACAGGTGTGCGAAGCAGCTGCTCAAGATTACAACAGAAACTCAAAGCAATTTAACCTTATATTTTACAGGAAAGAAACTACTTTCCCTACCTCAAAATTCCAAATAACATAAACTTGTTGCTAGAAAATGGCGTTTACCCAACTTGGACATGAGGTCCATAAATAAAGAGTTTTACCAGTTTGGTGTAGAAAAACTTGACCGTTGTTCCATGGACAGAGCCCTGACCTCAACTCCATTCAACACCTTTGGAATGAACTGGAACGCCGGATACAATCCAGGCCTTCTCAGCCAACAACAGAGCCCGACCTCAGGGACACTCATGGGGCTGATTGAAAGAAATCTCTGCAGCCAGGTTGAGAAATCTTGTGGAAAGCTTTCCCAGAAGAGTGGAGGCAGATAAAATCCCATGGTGTTATAACGAATGCCCTAACATTAGTGTATTTGACTGACAGTTTCACAAATGTTCTGCCCTCTAACAAGCTCTGTAACTGTACACTGTAATTTGAATTTAGTACATCCAAGCCATATAGTAATATAGTATCCTCTATAATAACTACCAGAGGGCTTCTGATTCCACTGTGGTGAAGCCTACAGAGCCTATTAAGCCTGTTAAGGGGATGTGATCATAAAAACAGGGTTTAACCTGTGGTCTTTAACACATTTAGGCAAGTTTCTTGAGAGAAAAACTAAATTTATCCAGTCATTCATATTTAATTCAATGTAAGTGCAAAGTAGAATTACAAATATAACAAAAAATATAATTAAAGCTGCCCAAGCCTCTGAAATTTTAGAGCTGCACACAACCACTATTTTAATTATCTCCTAGCCTTTGTGATTACTCTTATTATATATGCATGGCTTTGTGTTATAGTGTGTGTTAGTATAGCTTTTCTCTTATATCCCACAACGTCCTTCCCTGAAAGCAGAACATAAGTCAAAAGCAAAGCTTTAATGAATGCAAATCTCTATATTTCTCCGTTCTCTTGTGTCTCTACGAAAGGTTCAGAAAAGTCTATTTATGGATCATAGAACTGGAGACCCATCACACGCTGAACTACTGACAGCAATTAGCTCATCACAGTGCAAGTAGTGTAGTGCACTAGAACAGACTGTGGTTCGAGGAAGACGATGAAGCAAAGAATAAAAGACAAGGAAAGTATGGGGGCAGTTAAAGGAAGAAGATAGGTAAAACAGAAAGAAGAAATGGAAAGAAAAATATAATAAAAGATGAGTTAGACTGAAAATACCACACCGCCACTATCAACACCCTTGTCTTTGAAAGCCCAATAATGCACCGGGGCCATTCTTGATCGCCGCTCTGACAGACACGGTACGAGCGGTACAGTGGAGAGACAGAGCCGATGTCTCGGCCTTGTTCTTCAGCTGTTTGAAAACGAGCACAGAGCGGAGAGATGTTTGGTGAAGGCTTCTATAAATAGGCTGTTGTGAGGAGTGCCTGGATAAATTAATGATTAAGAAGTGGGGTGGGTGCGTGTTCACACAAGATGCCTGTGAAAGGCGAAAAGTCATCCTGCTGCCACTACGATGCAAAGGCAACTCCCCTTGTTTTTCTACAGTGTCTTTTGAGGAACAGCATCATGAAAGAAAATCAAATCTCTCCAGTAACAGTTATAGATTTCAACACATCTTTAAGTTTAATAGTCAACTTCAGTTTAGCCTTGTTCATACTCAGTAAAGACAATTTAACTTTCTAAAAGAGAACACAATTTGTTTCTTCTCTGGAACCTCCCCTAAAAACGGTGTCAAAGATTATTTATTTAGTTAGAATTCACTCATGAAATAATAAATGAACATCAGTTTCTGTGGGAAAGGTGGCATATATAATCTTTCAGTGTTTACCTATTATTCCTACATCTGGTCAAGGATGGACCAGGATGGTCTCTTGCCTCTCTGCAGAAGCTTTATCTGCAGTTGGGACACAGTTGAGCGACTCCCCACACTCCCCAGTGTCTGCCAGCTATTGCACACGACATGCCCACTGCAGAGTTTTTCTCAGGACATCTCTAGCTTCTGACGATATTCAAAGTATTACTGAACACACTGGAACCTGATTAAGTTTGGTATTCTTCTCGCAGTGACCTGAGCCTTGAATTAAAGGTGACCCTATTAGGCGCGGCTCCAGCAGGACATTGTTGGGTAAAAGTTCACCCACTGAAACGACCTTTTGTGCCAACAGAGAGCAGTAAGGCCTCACTGCACAAGCTGCACTGCTGGCGATAGGGCTTGAAGCAAATTGACAACTCACTTGAACAGAGTGAAAACGACAGTTTAACTACAGTTTTTCTGTACAGTAAATATAACATTTTCTCTCTCCATTTCTATGTAGACCTATTAGAGGGATTTGGGGGGATTTTAAGTAGCTGAGACATTTACAGTCTTCTCAAACTACCCAAAAAGCACTGTGTATGTGAAGTGAATTTTTAGTATGGTTATTGAAAAAATAGTATTAATAATTACATTCAGATGTAATGACACTTTGATGTGTAATAGATTTAAGTTACTTCAGAGGTTCGTGTGCTCTTTTACAGACGTACTTGACTTCTCCTGTAGCCTATTATTTACCAAATCAATGTCATGACTAAGCATATTATAGACTCTATCAACAATAGATTAAGAAATTTACAAACTCAGATTGGCGGAGAAGCTAAAATAAGACTTTGCAGATGAGGAAGAGAAGCTGAGGTGTCCCTCTAACCTCTTTACACTGCATATTAATACATTAGGTGAAAGACAAGGCGTGAATCAAGGTAAAATGTTCTCCAGTGCTTCTGTCTTGTCACTTTCACAGCTCTGTGTGTGGCTACCAAATATCAGACTATTGTTTGAAGGGCTGTTTCTTAGTGATGCATGAGCCTCTTGGTAGCAAAGACTCCACCAGCTCACAGGCTGTCTGCCTGAGTGTGCAGCAAAAGGAGCTTGCATTTCCAAATCCAGCCCTTTAAAGGGCTTAACTGCACAAGGAGCTTTTGCAGTTAGCATTAGGTGACTGTCACAACATCTCTTTGATGTTCACACAATGGTGACAGAACAACACTCATTGGGGGACTCACAAGTTGTTTACATTTGATTAATGGATGATCATTTACACCCACTAAAGCTGTACTGTCTTACATTCAACAAACACAGAGACATAAAATAGTGATTCTCTGTCCCGTTTTTAATTTGAAACGCAGCCCTATACCGACTGTTATACAGTGAGATAAGTGACTTGTATATTTTCCTGTTTTCTGTGGTACATCTAAATGAGTCACTATTGTCAGTCAGTTAACTTGTTTAATTCACTGTAGGTTTTTGTTTAACAGTCCCACACCAAACTCAAAGTCCTTGGGAATCAATTAAAGTACAAGAGTACAGAGAAACATCGAGAGGTGCAAGGTGCAGGGCAAGATTATTATATCTGTATTCAAAGTATAAATTGGATCCTTGGGTTTGTTCAGGAATCTCTCTCTCACATAAATGAGGGAGAAATGTAAAAGGAGAACATTTTCTACGCAGGTTGAATTATTCAGTTGATAAAACAGTCTTACACTTGGAGAGAAAGTCATTTAAGAAAAAATATTAATAATGAAATGTTATTTCAATGCCAGTGACTTGCTAGCAGTACCCTCTTGAAGAGTTGACAATAAAGTTACATCATAGTTGCTAGGCAACAGAAGGTCTTTATGAATGAACATTATTTGTTAATGTAGTCAAAGTTGTTCAGGTTTTTTCAAGGTGAATCTGTCATTCAGACTGAAGATCAGAACTATCCATTATAATACTTTATTTCCTCAACTGCACTAAATCAACAGCTTTGCCTTTTAGAGAGAAAATAATATAACTGTCACTAAAGCAGCAACCAAAGGTCAGTAGTAAACAGAGGACTAAACAAAGTGCATACTTATTCCAAACAGACTCCACTCTTACCCTGACACTGCACAAGGGACTCTGCTGGATCAGCAGCATTTTAGATCTCAATCAAGGACAGTAATTCAATGACTTCACTATTAATCATACACTGCTGGGCCAACACTGGACTCATGAGCAGGATGGTGACGCTGTATAGAACATTAAGTTGGTTTATCAGTTTGCGTTCTTTCACGGATGATGCAGCGTTCATGTCCTGTTCTTTGTGTATTTTCACTTCATTTGTCACTGTAAATTTCCATCTCTCTCCATCGTTCTCATTTTGCCTGTCTCCCTCTAATCATTCATCTGTTCTCAGAGTCAGACTAAAGTTTGTTTCAAAGGTCAGCAGTACAAGTCAATCATTCTGGCATGCGAGATACAAACATATCATGGTCTGTCAGAAGTCAGTTGAGTGACTGATGTATCCACCCTGCTAACAGTGATATGGAAGAAACAAGCACAAGGAGGATGAACACACTTTGTTCAGAAATGTCATCTACACACAGTATCATCATCATCATCAGTGGTACACACACATGCTGGTACACATCAGCAGTTGTATTAAAAAAGTTTAGTTACTTACTGACACAGGAATCGAGAACTTATATAACAGAATATAACAGCATCATTTTCCGGTTTTACAGCTAAACATTTGAGTAAAATGATTTGTTTAGTGAACTGTAAAAATAACAAATTGGAATTTGAAATTGAGTCTTAATTAATAAAGAATGCAAACTGTTGTTTGGTTAAACCGACTGATCTGGCAACCCTGGTCTTGCACAATTCTCATCCTATTCTTAAATCATCTTTACACTTTCAAACACTCAGCCAGTCATTCAGCGCTGCGTGGTGGGGGGGGGGGGGGGGGGGGGGGGGGGGGGGGGACGACATGAAGACAGAAAGATGAGGAGAGGGGGAAGTGCAGGTGGAAAAAGGTTTTGGTTTTCATTTAATGAAAAAGAGATAGGGAATACATACTCTAAGAGTGGAGCAAGAAATTAATTAGATAGGAAGGGGAGAAAGGATGCTGATAGGAAGGTTAGTGAGAAAAGAGAGCTCTGGGAAGTTAGTGTGAAGGGCAAAGTCGGAGAGAAACCGTTACCATCATTTCACCTCATAAAAATGTCTTTGTGTTGGCCGAGAACGTGATGGGCCGTGTGAAGACCCTGCGGACCGGGCCACAGCACCACCTTGCATTATCAGCATTTAAACTCACTGTCTTTTGTGAATATTAAACTTTATGTAGCAGCAGATTCTGGCATCGTGTAGCTTAAAGGGACTGTTTGACATTTCGGGAAATATGCTTAATCACTTTTTGCTGAGATATCACTCTTATGTGTAGAAGGTAAATATGAAATTTATAGCCAGCAGCTGCTTAACCTAGCTTAGCATAAAGACTGAAAAGAGGGAGAGACAGCAAGCCTGGCTCTGTCCAAGGATCAAAAGCCACCTACTATCTCCTGAGTGAGGGTAAATGGAGTTCCCCACAAGGATGTGAGCTTACACCGCATTTATTTATCCTCTACAAATAAATGTGTCAGAGAAGGTATGAAAACAGGACCATCCTAAAGTATGCAGATGACTCTGTTATTGTTAGCCGGCTCCGGGACAATGAGACCAACCACGGCCCGAGATGACTTTGTCAAGTGGTGTGACGAGTCCTACCTTCAACTACACATATCTAAGACAAAAGATATGATAATTTATAGTTGATATCATTTTGGAAGACTTGCCAACATATATGAAGTCACATTAAAGATGACAGTGGATTGTGTTCAATCTTACAAATACCTTGCGACAATTATTGACACAAAACTTTGAGACAAATTATGAAGCTTTGTGCAAGAAGAGGGAACAGTGATGGTTGTGTCTGGGGAAACTGTTCCATTTCCACATTGACAAGAGCATGATGACCTTATTGTACTGTGCTTTTGTTGAGTTGATTTTATCTTTTTCTCTGCTGTCTGGTTTGGAAACCTATCTTTAAAGAGCAGGAACTCTCTGAATCAAATTGTTAAATGGTCCGGTAAGGTGACTGGTGAGTCACAGTTTAAATCTAGCGTCCCTATACACCAGGCATTTACAGCAGATAGCTGGCTCAATTTTAAATGACTCCCCCCACCCTTTGAACAGTGAAGTTCAGCTTCTTCCTTCTGGACAAAGGTTCATAGTCCAAAACTGCATAGTCCAGCAGCCATCACTCATATAATTTATTTATTTATTTTTATTTACCTTGTGCACCTGGTGTTGTCTGTGCTGTTAAAGGTGTATATGTAAGATTGATAACTCTTTACTGCACACCAAATTTACAAATAAGCTAAGCTAACTGGCTGCAGCTTCATGTTAAGCATACAGATATGAGAGTGGTGTCAATCTCCTAATCCAAACTTTCAACAAGAAAGTGAATAAGCACATTTCCCAAAATGATAACTATTCCTCTAACCATTACTTTGTCTTTCCACACTTCCACTTTACACACAAATATTCCTCGTCATCATCAGATTTTCTGCACCTCACTAAATGCAAGACACCTGAACGGCATGTGCTCCAAGTGATTAGAGAGGAATGATAATATTTTTGGAGCTATCACCTTGCCTGTAGGTGGAGGAGGTGGAATAACTATCCGTTCTCTGTCACAGTCTCTATTAGAAGCACTCTAGAAAGCTGGTGGGCTCACTTAGCACTGTAATAAATACTCTGAGAGCCGAGGGACGGCGGAGAGACAAGGAGGGAGAGGAAAGTGAGCGATGAAGGAGAGTTGATGAAGAGATGAGAAAGAGGCAGTAAGTGGAACTCAGGAAGAGAAAGACATGGAGGTAGAAGAGGGAAGAAGAGGTAGAAATTGTTATGAAATAAATAGAGCGATATGCAGTGAGAAGACTGAAAGTGACAGAGAGAAACCAGTGAAACTCTAGAGACACCCCAAGCAGACTACTATAAAAGAGACCCCAGTTATAACACACATTTGATCTTTCCCTCCCCTTTTTTTTCTTCTGTGGGATGTGAATCCGTCATGGCTGCCAGCAGGGGCTTGGCAAACACAGAGCAACATGGGTGACGCAGCTCGGAAGATTGTTTCCTCCCAGTTCTGTATTGTCTGGACAGCCATTTGTGTGAATTATGACCCAGCCCCTAGCTAGACACAGCAAACATCTGCTAGCTGATTGGCTCATAAATTCACGCAGCCCCCTAACGCCCACCATCCATTGTGTTGTCTGTTGTCAAATAGAAACAAGAGGCCTGCTCTGTCGGGCTTGTTCCAGGTCCCTGTGGTGATGACTGGAAAAGGATTGCCATAATGTGATTTCTTGCTGTGATTGCTGCTGCAATTAAGGCTGTTCTTGAAGCTCATTTGAAAATGTAAAAAAAAAAAAAAAATTGTGATGCAGGAGATTTAGGTCAAGTCAGTAAATGAGAATTTAGAAAGAGCAGCCTCAGTTTGAAGTTCAGCTCGATTTTTTTTAATCAAGAAAGATCACTCAGCAACAAAAAGCCCATCTATTTTTTTTTTTTTTTTTTTTTTTAAATAGTTCATAATTGAACTGAGGTTATTACCTGTGGTTTGCCAGCAAAGCAGGCAACCGCCCTGGGACACAAGAACTACAGGGAGCTTCAAGAATACAGTGTTTTGCGCTAAGTTCATTGAAAATTTGTCTGTGAATATGCACCACTAAAGGCTGTAATGTGGGTCCTGCTTTACTTTCTAATCTTGAGGTGCCATATTGAAGCAAGTCAAAATGTAGTTTTAAAACCATTATTATTATTTTCATTTTGTGTCTAATTTCTATACATTTTATTTAGCCTAAACAAGTCAAGTCCCACTGAGGTTGGAAACCCGAAGGGGACCTGGCCAAGATAGCTGCAGAAACACTTGCAAACAAAACAATGCAAAATCCGACAATGGATGAAACTACACTAAAAACGGGTAACAACACCAAACTAAGGCGAAAATTAAGTTAGCTAGAATCTAGTCCTGTATTCTGTGATCTGAGATATCAGATTCAACAATTTAAATTCCTTTTGCAGACTATTCCAAGTGGCTGGAGCAGAAAACGTAAATGCTTTCTTTAATCATCATGGGACAGTAGATGTGTAGTGTACGTCTTGTGATCTGGGATGATGATTATATGTTGCATATTTCCAAAAATAATATGGTTGATCAAATTACTCCTGCAACAACTCTGATGCTAAGTAGTATTCAATCAGAAAAAAACTGTAAAAAACAAACAAACAAACTGTATTTAACAGAGCATGGGGGGAGATTAGAGGGAACCAGCTGCTAATTTTTTGCCCAGGGGTCCCACAGCAGGTTAATCCGGTCATGCCTCTACCATGTTTGGCATCCTGTGCTCTGTAATGGTCCCAGTGGTTTTCTCAGAGAGGATATGCAAGTCCACCAGGCTCATAACTCCTTTGCTATGGGATGCTGTGACATGTACTGTGCAGTAGCCTATATATAAAAACTAAATTATACTGCAGCCTCTTTCACACTATCTCCATTGTGCACCTCTGTCTGAAGATCTTTCTCTATAGACTAGGTGACTGATTCAAGGAGAAAGTCAGTAAGGGATAATAGTAGTTAGTGATGTTAAATTCATCATTGTAGTTAATGAAAACTCCAAAACCCACTCTTGAATTGGCTTCTCAAACATATTGTTTATTCTCTACACATGCCACAGAGAACACACATGCACCTTCATGTAATCTTTGCCCTCTAACTCTAAGGTCAGCGTAGTTACAAGAAGTAAAGCGGCTTAGACTTGTTATGCAAGACATGCATACACTACAGAATTAGCCTCTTAAGAGAGAAAACAACTTAGTTGTGTGGGCAAGTCGACGTTCCCATTAAGAGATACTTTCATTTACACACAGAGCAGGGGGTAAAACGAGTCCGAGACATAAATAAATATTAAACTTGGTCAAAATTCTCCACAAATGCTTCACAGCCTCTTTTTTCTATGTTTTACCGTGAGATACTCCTCTATTTGCACAGGTGTGTTGTTACCTTTGATTCAGGTTGGCTGGGCACGGTCGCCTGGGGTCGGTGAAGGTCCCTGTTTTGTGGTTCATTCTCCTTCTCACTGATTTCCGTCATCTTGGATTAAGAGAAAATGCTCCTTCAGCTGCAAAACTTTGATGAGTCCACTTCAACAGAGGAATGAGGAAACTAAGCTCACAGATGTTTAGACATCGCTACAGTCTCTAATCCAACGGAATAGAGCTAGTTTCGACTGTCAAGTCATCTTTCGTCGGAGGCATCCATCTGGGGATTCGTTTCTAAGTATAATAAGATATTCCGTCGAAATGGTGCTTATTGTTTTTGGGTTTCAGACTCTAAATTGACACAGAACAGGCTAATTAAACGTGTATTTCGCGGAGGTAAATATCCAGTAGCAGCAGTCAGTCGGCTTGCCCACTTCCCTCCGCTGTCTCGTTCCTCTCTCATGCACCGGCCACCAGCTTTTGCCTCCCCTCGCGCACACACACGCGCGCTTCTACAACAACTTTGATTTCGCCGTGACAAAGTGCACGGCTCGTCCTGATTGGTCCGCACGTCTTAAACTACGCCAAACAGGATGCGGTGGAGCGCGTCGGGATTGGCTGAGACACGATGACGCAGGTACGCACGGGTTGGCACAAGTTGCAGGTGTATCAAAGAAGAGCAGATGAGGTCTATAAACTTCAGCAATGCAGCTGTGAAAACGTTGTTGTTTACACCTGTAATAAATAGGACACACCATAATAAGCAAATAGGCTTTTGTATTTCATCTTAGCAACTCACTCTACTATGAACTCTCGTTTGGTTTCTTAGAATGTAACTCAGCACATTTAGTACATTTACTCCATTTACTTTAATTGAGTCCTTCCTTTTTAGGGTAGCATGTCTTATGTTTCTATTTTACTCCATTTTAGAGGAAAATATTGACTTCATACTCCACTACACTTATTTTATAGATATAATTACTTGTTACTTGTTACGGGAGTAAGATTTTATCTTATTCAGCAGTAGGCTATACGTTTAACATTTTGTAATTAAAAAAACAGGACTTTTACTTGTATGGGGTATTTTTACACTGTTATATTGCTACTTTTATATGATAAATAAAACAAGACTTTTCCCACAACTGGAAACATCTGCAGTCATTTTGTTTCTCCCATTATTTATTCAGGTTTTTCCTGATTTTGTGCACCATCTATAGCTCTTGAACCCTTGCTTTACTCATTGAGAAACGTCTGTACTCCCTATGAGCAAGATTTCAATAATTGAAGGAGTCGAGTAGAGGGGTGGGAAGAGAAATAAGGCCTCCTATCCGTAATGATCTTTTTATACATACATATATGTACTTTGGTTAGATGCTGAGCTGCAGTTTGTATTTACTATATGAAATGACAATAAAGCCGAATCTGATCTAGTATGGTGGCTATTCGTCGATAATTCAAATCAAACTTCACATATCAAAAATTAAGTCTTTTTCTAGTTTTCTACTGGTTTATTTGTCCTTGGAAATCAAGCAAACAATAAAACAAAGAAATCATGTTTCCCTCTTTTGGTCTGGTAGAAAAAAAAACAGGTCCTATATCTATACTAACCTGAGGTAATAGTCCTACCTAAGCTTGTAAACATAATGCACATATCTAGAATAAATCAAATGCCCAAAACAAATAATGAATAGCCCTCCTTTTAGTGTACATACCGATGCTGATGAAATTAGTTCAATAATTTAAAGATTAAAAGTACACTGCACAATATCTGAGGGCCATAGGTGATTATAAAGATGCAACAGTCCACAAAGAGCACCAACAGCAAAGCAGGGGTGGCTGATTCAGCACCAAGGACAGCTCCTCTCTGTCTGCCTGCCTTTGTGTGTGTGTGTGTGTGTGTCACTAATTATCAGCCTTCCCTGCATGTAAAATTGCACATTTTTACACACACCAAATGATGTTTATTTTTAATGATAGAATTCCTCTTATCAAGTAGCTTATTTTTGCTTGTTGCATTAACAGCCTGTGTGAAGTGTCTTCCACCACACTGAGCTAAGTATAGAACAAAGGAATGACACTGACTACTAATGATTGCTGCTTCTCACCCAAGCAGATATGTGAAGTTAACAGGACGATTCTATCTCTACACTCTTTAAAAAAACATTCTGGAGATGTCACAAGTAAACTAAGAGTACATCCTTCTTTAACTGTCGAGAGAGACATTCTCTCAGACACAGAGTAGGTCTTTACACTGTGTTCCCAGTGTTTTGGCCTTGAGCAGCTTGACAGTTTACTGAGAGCCCCTGCCACTCTTCATCACTGAAACAATATTGTTTTGTGGTGCAGCAGGTAATTATGCAAATTAAAGACCATATTATTTTTTATCATAAATGCATGAAAAAGCTGGTAAGGACTTCTAGAGGGCTTCTCAGTGTAACTGTGTGCGTGAAGCAGAGACAGAGCTACTATCTGCTTTAAAATTTACCTAAGTGAAGTGAGTGTGTGATCTTACTCCAGGTATCTTTCTGCCTATATAATCTCTAAATCCACACAGCTCTCATTGCACAGTTATTTTCTTATGCTCTAAAGTGGTACAGTTTTAGTTTCCATGTAACAGATCTGATTTGTGTTCATTTTGCATTCGTCATTGTAAAAACCACATAAGCATTTTGAATTGTATGTTTTTATTGAACCGAATGTCCTCATGGCCATTTCTGTATTGTATAAATTTCATAACTATTAGCCATTGACAAACATCACAAAACGTTATCAATCTTTCACAACAAAGCACATGGAAGACAAAAAAAGGGAAAAAAAACTGTGATATCCTTTTCTCTAATGTCATGTTGGAGCACTAGCTGGTATCCATTTTGCAGCATCATCTTTTATTAACTGCTCGGGGGAACTTTTTTCGCTCTACTTACAATACACCACCCTCCATCCACTCACTCCCCTCTCTTTCTCTTTCTCTGCCTCTTTTACGCAAACATACTCAAACACAGACACAGTGTACCTTTGACATCTAATTGTGTTAGACGTACTTATAGGATCAGTAATTATGGAGGAAATAAACATTTTTCAAGAGACAAACATTGTCACTTTGGCCACAAAAGAGTGGATCGTGTGTTTTCAAAAATCGAAATCTTTACTTTACCTATCTTACACCTCCAGTCTTAGTTTTTGCCCTGCAGCTCGTGTCTTACTGCATTTGCACATCTGTCACCTAAAATATACATTGCACCAGTCATTGCACACCATCTAAATTATAGGAACCTGCATTTGTGTGAGTGTGTGTGTGTTTGTACTGTGTGCGTGTAAAGTGGAGCTGCCAGGCGCAAGAGCAGAGGATTAGGGTCCCATCTCTGGAAGGCACATGACCTGATATGACTCTATTTAATCTTCCCATCCGCTCAAATTAGCATAACCCTATTCTCTCTGTGCCTCCCCTCTATCTATCCTCCCTTCTTCTCCTCTCTCATTTCTAAATCCATCACTCTGCACTGTCCCTCTTGTTTGCTCGTTATCGCCTGTCCTCTATGCCAACTTTGTTTCCCATCTAATTCCAGTGGAAAAGGAGCCACGACGCAGCATGCAGTCCAGTGAGGCAGCTGACGTCAGCTTTTTCTCAGCGCAGGGTGGCCAGAGAGTTTTGTTTTTACTTTGGGATGCTTTAGTTTGGTTCTGCTTGTGTTGTGGTTCATCTGGAGTCCGACAGGTTCCCATGTGGTGCTGTTTGGTTACAGTACAATACGGATCCTTCTCAAAAGTGATAACAGTGGAAGAATTGGTTACAGCGGCTGTCTAAGGAAGTGAGATCAATTTTGTAACTGCATATAAAATGATGCTTGATTGCAAAAGGTCAATCTATCTGCCATTATCTTGTATATGATGCATGTACAGATATGTCTCAATATTATCATAATTATAAAAGAGTATCTTTTAAAACAGAACGTTAAGGTTTCTGGGGTTTTTTTTTCTCACTTCACTGAAAGGCCATAATTATGATACAATACCAGGGTGTGACCTTGCCAATGCAAATATTATCTCTCCATCATCTTGTCCTCAACTTTAAAAGAAAGTGCAGGAAAGTAAAGTTCGTATATGCACATCCCACCCAAGGCTCAGGGATCTTCCCTGCGTGGGTCCAACAGATTTTATGAAACAAAATTAAACCACAGAATTCACTCGGGTAACATCAAGTTGTCATAAATGCATCAGTCAGCAGCTGACCTTGGCAATTCACATATGCTATCGGCCTCAAAAGGAAAATATCTTAATGGTAAAAAAAAGACATAAATGTGATGTAGTGGTAAATTTGAAATAAAGTGAAGAAGGAATGGCACTTCATAAACTTAATATAGGCTATTAAGTCATTTTTACCAGCAGGAGGCTACTACTTAAATGGTGGCGGCTTGGCTCACAGAAAATTATTGTGTGGAGTGCACATTAAAACAGGACACAGACAAAAGGAAAAATACAAGCCACGAAAATAATACAATTCAGAACACAAGCAACAAACCATGGATGATTGTAACAAATTAAATTAGACGATCATCCTCATTTAATGCACCCACAATCTTGGTATTTAGGTGCTTCCATGGGTCTTACTAAACATAGAAATCTAATATAAATGCAATATAAAACAATCAATTAAACATTCAAACAAATGCATTCTGAATAGAATGAGGTTATAAGGGTAAAATGTTGACCTTACATAGATTGTATCCTTGTTTAACACGTGGTGGAAAAATGACTGACTTGCCCAAACAGATGAGTTTTTGTAGTTTTCTGTGAATGTCTAGAAAGTAGTTGGGTGTGTAGTTAAAGGAGAATTCCATCAATTTTACACATAAAAAGTCTCTTTAGAGGTCTTGGAAAAGTACTACTGCTCATACTGTATATGAAAAAATACAGTACAGTACAATATGTACAATACAGGCTCCAGAGGCTCCTCAAATGTGTTGATCCTCATCTCTGCTTAGTGTAGCAGCTCGAGCCTACATTAGCTGCTACTAGCATAGCACAACTGAATCTCTGTCCAAACTGTCGGCAGACAAGTTGCACTTTGGCTACTGTAGGCACAAGATTTTGAAAAAGGAAGAGGACTGTTGTCCGTGTGTCAGACACTTTCAGTACTCAAGTCCAAAACAAACTGCATAACTCGAATTGTGATTATAATCCTGAGTTGGCCATGACATCTGACTTTCATGATCTTGGAGAGTGTGCATTAGTTTGTATGAAATCAGGCAGGTCCCGGAGGACAGTCGCCGCAGTTTATCTTGTTGTGTGCAGAAGGGTTTAAGATGCAAATCTCCTGCCTCCAAAATTGAGCCTCGGAGCAGTCAGAGCTGTCAGGATTTGAACTTTGTGACTTGAATCCAGACAAATCTGTACACAATCCTGTAGATTTAGCTGGTTTATGGTAGAAATGTGAACAAAACATGATTATGTCATATCATTAAATGTCTGGTGTCTGGAGCATGTAGTAGTAAAAAAGTTGTCAATATTAGATCTTGCATATAATACACTACAGATTTGAGCATGTTAGCTACACTGCAAGACATTTGATCCAATTTGAGCCAGTATTTTATCCATCATAAACGTGTTTACGAGCTGAAATTCAACAAAAAAACCAACTTAGATCTGACTGTAATCAACAGCTTTGGGCTTATCTCAAAATGATCATTCCTATACAAGGTCATGGAACAAGTTGTCATCTCACAGCTTGTCCCTTTCTCAGAAAAAATACATTTACCAATCAAGTTTCAGGATGAACCACAGTGAAAAACACTGTTTTTCATTTTCAGCTAAATGAGAGTAAGACAGAGGTCCTTATAATTGGTCCTGAGAAATTCCCTGATGGTTTAGCCAACTCCCTTGGCCCACTGTCTTCAAATGTCTGTACGCATGCCATTAAATTTGGAGTCAGTTGTCAGTAATCAGTCAGGCAGTCATCCCTAGCTCACCTGCAGCTAGTTCAAAATGCAGCAGTGAGACTCCTCACTGCAGGAAGAGAGACTGTACAGACCTCTCCTCACTGATTACCAGTTAAATATAGAATTCATTTTAATATTCTTTTATTTGTTTTTAAATCCCTCATCCTGCTTTCTACACCTCAGATCCTCTGATCAGTTGCTCCTCTCTGTTCCACATTCACGGTCCAAATCTAGAGGTGATAGAGCCTTTTCCATTGCCACTCAGTATCAGATCTTCTCCATCTGCTGCCATAATCAAAACCCAACTAACCCTAGTTGCTTTTGAGTCCCCAAAAATATTAACTTGTGTTCTAACCCGTCTCTGTGAAGCAGTTTGGTCAACACTATTTTAAAACTGTTTGTGCTCTATAAATAAATTTGACTTGACTCAAAGTCCATAAAAAGGAAAAGCTGACATGCTGGTGTAACGTTCCTCTGTTAAGTGATGGAAATAACAACGCTGACATTGTGGTAAGTTGCCAGGTGCAACACGTGTTTAAAGATTAGTAAAAATCTGAATACCCAGGGACGAGAAAATAGAAGACGAGCTACATATTTTTGTTGTCTCATGAGGGAAAAAAAAAAGCTTGAAGTCACTCTGCCTGACTTGAAGCTGTAAGCCCACTAGGTGAAAAAAGCATGTTATTCTAAAGATCCTTTTCTATTTAAATGAGAAAGCTTAATTTAAACTCTTTGATGTAATGAACATCCACAGATCCCTGCTGTATCTGGGTCAAACGTTAACCTACTAATTCCTGATAGGAGACAAATCTCTTTCATGATGTAACAAGCAAACGTTTGCTCATGTGCGAAACAGCCTTGTTTTTTATTTATCACTTTGAAGAGTTTTTCACCATAAGCCCACTCCGTGTGGAATACATGGCCCACTTTTTGTCTGCATGGATTTGTTGTGTGTGTGTGTGTGTGTGTGTGTGTGTGTGTGTGAGGTGGATCTATGTTCTTTTTTTATTATCATTATTATTCAGATGTTCATGTGTGTTTCTCTTTTTCTCATGACAAGAAAGAAAAAAAATTTGCAGTTTGTCAGAATCCAATGACAACGTGAAAACCGAGTCCCCATTGTACAGCTGATGTTAGAACCTTTCCAACAGGTTAGCTGTGAATTATGAAATTTATAAAGGTGCGAGCTATCACAGAAAGAACTGCGCGAGCGAGGCATTCAGGGTGTCAGAAAAATAAAAAGCATGGAGACAGAACCAAGGGAGTAGAAAAAGAAAGATAGAGATTTTTGTCTTGAGGAATTAACTGTAAAAAAAAATAAACAACAAAACTCAGATCAGATAAATCAAAGATTGAGCCTTAATGCCAATTGTGTTATGATGAAGTAAAGAGTGAGACACAGAGACAGGTGGAGCAAACGAGCCCAGACTTTAACCTGATTAGAACAAAATAAAACGATTTTAACTCAATAACACCAAGAAATCAAATTGTCTGACCTCAACTTGATTATATGGAAATAATTCATGCTGCCTCACGCACTGCATAACATCATTACATGCTCAGAGGGCAGTCCAAGACAGATAAACACACAGTAGTTAACCAAGCGGACACATGGCTACTGTATAATAACCCTGGAATTAAAATGCACTTCCTTTATATGTGGTGGAGTGTTTATAATTCACACACACTATATATGTTAAAAATTCATCAAGAAAGTGTTTCTTTGGGTGGAGGGTTTGTTGTTTTGCTTTTACGTCAGCTTTGCAGTGGGAGTTACACTAGACTGTATCATAATGTAGATTTTTTCTTTTTTCCCTCCCTCAATTTGGGTTACTGTGACAAGAGAAACTGTGCCTTGGGTTTAGCCTTGTTTACAACAAAACACTCACACTGAGACTTAGCAAGAATAAGAGTCTACATCCATGCTAGCAGCTCTGTGAGGCTCAGGCGCAATGGTGCTTTGAACTAAATGCTAATGTGAGCATACTAACATGCTGGTGTGCTCATCATTTTCACCATTTGCTAACTGGCACTGAACACAAAGTAAAAATTCAATTTACGGGAATGTTATTTGTTTAGTTTTTTTGTTTATTTGGTCGTAAATGAATGTAGTACTGGACACCTTTGACTTGCTGGTTTCAAGTATACAGTCTCAGTTTCATGGTAATTTCAATGGTAATTCATGGTGGTGCTGGAGGAATAAAGTCACACAAAATGCCAGTGTTCACAGACAAGTGGAAAGTACAGTATTTATTTATTTTTTAACCCATTTCACTTCAGTACAGTTTGGAGCATTTGTGCTTTGTTCCATTTGTTTCCATTTTGTGTTGTTCCGCTCCACTTCAGAGGGAGATATAGTTTTTACTAATGCACGTAAAGTTCTTGCAGATTTTTGACACAAATGGGACAAAAAACCAGATTCAGTCGCAGAGCCACAGTCAAAACAATTTGCCTAACAAATGTGACAGCTATATTTAGCTCCAGAGGCGGATCTGCTGCACCAAGTGTTGTCTGTTCACAGACTGTCGGTGTCTGACGGTGTGTGTGTGTGTGTGTGTGTGTGCCTGAACATATGGCTGTTTGTCATAGTTTTGGTGAATGCTATGAGAGAGTTTTACGTGCCTACAAATACACATATTGCTGTTTTTCTCTTGTTGTGAGAAAAATTCAACCCTCTTGGTTTGGTCCTCGCTGCTTTACAGGTTTAGGATCAAGGTTATGGAATGAATGCATTCAAGAGAGTTTTCTCTCTTGAATGCATTCATTCGTTCACAATAGCAAAATGGCATCTCTTCATACTAAACAAGGCTGTATATAAGTGAACATTCACCACATTAACAATTACAATCACTCTCCCTCTCATTTTGGACGATACAATAGCAAACCACACGTTGAAGAGATTTTGCTCTTATAAATGTCTACAGCTACTTCACATGAATTTGTTCGTACAAGTGGTAGATTTATGATTTTTGAGAGAAGAGAAGTGTTTATGAGTGGATGTGGAACACTCTCAATTTCAGGATAATGTCAGGTCAATGCCAGTCATTACTTATAGCTCCATACTAATGTTTGTATGTTTTAGCCCATTACAAAAAAAACTGCATATCTTTCACATTACTGAACCCTTTCCAAAGTTTTTCGATTGAATCCACCTTCTGAGCAGCATCTTGCTTTGAGCTGATTTTGCACTTAATTTTGGTTTAGCACTTGGACACAGACACTGTTAACTGCAATGACACACAACAACATTAACAATAAAAAAAGAGACAAAATATTCATAGATTATGAATCTGTGTCAAGTACGTTTTAAGTAAGTAAGTAAATTTTCATATTGTAGTGAAATGGATATAAACCACTGGTTGCCCGGGGGTTAGGAAACCAATCCAGAAATGCAAATTCAAAGTGCTTTACATAAGACATACAAGGCATAAAGACAAAAAACACAAGGGAATACAAAAAGACTGATTTAAATAGGATTTAAAAGAGTAAAACAAAATAGGAGATAAAAATAACATGGAGTCGATTAAAACTGATTAAACAGTAGAATTTTAAAAAATGAAATGCGAGGTGTAAATAAATAATCCCAAATTAGATATTATAAAAGGCAGTGGCAAGCAGAAAAGTCTCAAGGCTTAATATGTCTATAAAAAAAAAGAGTGACACCTTTAAAGCAAGTTTATAACGGCGCTACATTTCAAGATGCTGTTACATCAAAACTGAAATCCTCTAAAAAGTAATATATTAGACTCTTGGGAGATTTTGTCCCATAAAGAAAAATATAGTCTTTATAAACCCAGGACGGAGCAACACCCTCACAGTGCACCCCAATAAGTGTCTGCATGAGTTATATACAGTGATGTTTTTTCAGAGAGTCATTGGAAAAAAGATGGATTATCAGCAGCAATGATTCCGCGAGAGAGATGGAGAAAGAGAGGGATAGGCAGAGAGGATGGGCAGTTGGCCAGAATGACATTGGGGTTTGTGTTCAACATGCCAAAAGGGGTTGGCACTGCCATTCGCTGACTCACACCCCGGCCCCACAGGGATTATAAGGACAATAGCCTCCCATTTCTTTTTAATGAGTGCTACAGATAGCCTTACAGACATATCATTATGCAGAGAAACAGCTACTGACAGGAGAAACGAGTGGAGGACACAGGCCAAACGACCCACCCTGGCACAAATGCTATCGCCCTTCAGTTTAAACGACTTTTCAGTTTTGGTTTAGATACGGAGGGAGATGCTGCATTTTCTCCAACTGAGGTAATATATAGCTCGTGACTGGACACGCATGTAAGTGTCCGTTCGTATTACACACGTGAAGTAACTCTTGCAGTGGTTTTAATTACAAAATGCTCAAAGGAAAATGCTTAAAGTCGGAATCAGACTCAGATTTATTGGCGAGTGGGTTTTTCACATACAAGGAATTTGCCTTGTTGACACATCACAGCCATGAACTTAGGTAGACCTTCACTTCCTTCAGTTTTGCTGACGTTTCGCACGCCATTCAGTTTTGCAGCCACTTCCTTCACTTTGCCTCTGCATAACTTTAAAGTTTGATACCGTTAGGGGAATTTGCCTCAGTGCAGCATTTTAAGAAAGACCCGCAATGCCACACGACCGGAAACTGTACCCACAAAGCAAGTGAGGTCATGAAGGGGTCAGTTAACACTGGAACTTCAGAGTGAAAGTGAAATTGCAAACTGCTGATGGAACCGAAAGGATTACTCAGTGGCTGATGCTGATCGACATGACCACGCACACGTAAAAATACACAATTAGTGGCACAGTGACACCGTTGCATTTCTACCATTGCTGAGAGCGAAACCAAGAAAAATTGTTATTTAATTGAAAACCCCACTCGCTCAGACGGCAACCATCGAGTGAAGATGAAACGTGCCTTCATGCCGTAAGCTGCTGCTGTACTCCAGAGAGCATAAGCTGGAGTATGTCTGTGGCTCTCATGCTATAATAATATCCTTACTTAAGGATGCAGCACTCTCAGGCTGAAAATACATCTATGCTCTCTTCTCCTCCCTCCTTCCTTTGCCTTTATTCTTACTTCCTCCTCTTTTCACCCCTCTTCTCCTCCCCCTCTCCCTCCTTTGCCTCCCCGATGCTGACTGTGTGCAGCTATAAAGCTTAACTAACTGGCAAATGACTGCCCCCCTCTTGCTTGCTTATCTACAGGATAAGCTGGGAGGTTATTTCCATGCTATACAGCTCATCAGCAGTCATGAACTGCCGCCCTTCCTTATGTGCCGAAGGGGAGACGGCAATTTGCTGAACTCAACTCGCTGTCTGGATCTTTTGTAGCTCACATGCCCGAAAAGTAATAAATCTCGACACCCCAATAACTTAATGATTGGAAAAGTAATGAGATTGTAACACACACTACCTAGCGAAACTGATGAGCATGGCTGCACCTTATTATATAGCCAACTTGTTCTTATGTCTATGAAGACAGAGAAGAGTTCCAAACTAACCTGTGGGGAAGATCTGGAGCTGCCACTGGAGAGAGAGGCGGGCAAGGAAGAGATAGTAAAAGAAAGAGAAACCAGAAGATATCAAATGAGGGGAGAAGAGGTGGGAATCGGCGGTTAGATTAAAAGGAAAAGAATAATGATGGAGTAAGAAGTGAAATTGAATCTAAGTACTTCAAGTTCAGAGCAAAGAGAAATGAAATGTGGCCAGCATGTTCTTTCTGCTGCCACAGAGGATTTCACACAAGAGCAACAAGTAAGCAAATGACAACTGAAAAATGGATAGATTAGCTATTGCAACCAACGAATAACAGTAGTGACTAAGTCCTAGACTGTACCTGCTGCCGGCTGCTCACTAAAACTCTAATTGTCACAATAATGATATCCAGTCCTTACCAATGCTTTGTATCAAGATGCGTTTATTTTCTGCAATGTCCATAATGTCTTATTAGCTTTGTATACAAAGTTAAACAAAAAAAAAAAACAGCCATGAAGTTCTCAGAGAACAGTCAAAACTGTTTTCTTCTTTACAACCAGCAGCACCTGTGTTTACTGCCTTGTGGCTTAAATTTTGCGGTGGACAGCCTCGGGCTTAAGCATACACATACACCCCCCTACTGCTCGGAGGAATATCACACAAATAAAATACATGGCTCCTACGATAATCTTGGGCAGGCAGTGTTCTGGTTTTAATGACAACCCGATAGCTTTAAAAAGGGGGGAAAAAAACAGATATAGAAACTGGATCAGGAGACATCCATGCTAGCAGCGCTGTGAGGATGTAACCTACTCTATTTATACAATGGTTCTCTGAGGTAATGCTAATGTCAGCATGCCAACATGGTCACATTGTAAATGTTAACATGCTGATGCTATGCAATATATTATTATTATATTCATAATATACTTATATTTACCAGGTTTATTATCTGACCTATTAGCATGCTACTGTTTGCTAACAAAGTACAGCTGAGGCTGATGGAAAAAAGTTTCGCAAATATATCTGGTCATATAAACCTTATGGTGGCACTAGATGAAAGGTCAGGTAATCACCAAAGTCGTGATTCATCTAATAGTTGTTGAGATATTTCAGACCAACACAACCATCTATAAAACTGTGCTGCTAACCCGGTTAAAAATATGTTCAAGCTGTTTTAAATAGAAATAAACAGTTTACTCTCCACCCAGATTTTGGGTGGTACTCTGCGACGAAATTTGAAAATGTCAGGACTTTAAATTATTTCTGTTTTGAGCACATGCAAGAAAGTGACTACCCACGCTGAGAACAATCAGACTTTATATAGAGGAAATCGCAGTTGTTTATCAAAAAAAAAGCAGTATTTATGTCAGCCGACCAGATCTGAAACGGCTCAGGTAACATCACAGAGTCACCCTGTCTCAGGCTTGTGTTTGAGGAATGATGAAAGAGTACGTGCAGGATGAAAGGATGACAAAAAAGAAAAGAAAAAAGAATAATGTGGATGTATTCCAAGCAGTATGACTGAGTTTGGAGCCAGGCAGAAAGTTTGAGTGGCAGGGTCGACAATAGAGAAATTAGCTGTGCTGAAGAAGAGCACAGATCAGCAGTTTGAAAAGGTTGACAGGGAGCAGAGAGTCAAGGAGCTGTGGGACGGAGAGACGAGGAGAGGAGTTTGCGGTCTCAGGCTTTCTTTTATTTTCCTGCCATTTGACAAATTGGTTGGAAAGGCCTGGCAGAAATAAGTACATTGATTGTAATGAAGTGCTTGGTAGTAGCTAAGTATGTCCTTGTGTGGAAAAGACTATAAGGAATCAGTCTATAAGACCATAAGACGAAGGTTTGTCCTGAGTCACCTAAAGCAGACTTTTCCCTTCCTTTAAAAAATGAAATATCCATACATTTTTAATAATTAAAGGACCCAAAGTAGCTAAAATCGACATCCTGTTATCGTTTTAATGTAAGCCAATCAGATGTGACTAAATTGATTCATATTGGAATTCAGATTTCACGGTGGGTTGCATCCTTTTCATGCACCATTTAAGGCTGTACATGCAAATGCAAAAAACTGCACATGTACATGAACGAGTCATGGTCCTGTGGGGTGCTTTATGTTTATTACAACTTCTGTAAAAATTGATTGAAGGCAGGAGAAACTGAGAATGTGGTAAGAGATGAAATAAAAGTGCATAGCCTACAATATATTAGTGTGCCAGTAAAGTGAATCTATTGGCTTATTAACCCTAAAGTTCGGTTTGCTCTGTCACAGCTTCATAACTTTTCCAAATTTTCTAATAATTATCTCTTAAATGTAGTTTTCAACCGATGACACTTCAGATACCGATGCAGAAAATTGCCTGTTTTTCATATACTCTTCATTAGTAGTATTTGTTTTTACACAGCACGTGACTTTTTGGCAAATATATGCAGTTCTCATTACTAACGCCAACAGATCAAAGCAGCCTTAGATAATAATGATGTAGTCATGAAAACACAAGAGTTCAATTTATACCAGTCATAAGGAAAAAAGATGTAAATAAAAACAGGGGGACGTTTCTTTTCTGGCTGACTTGAGGTGCAGACTGTGCTGCAGCTCAGTGGCAGCAGCGATGACATTCAAGCAACCTCCTGCAGTGTCGTTGTATACTATTTAGCTGAATATGACACTTTTCTGCATCCATCCTTAGGGTGAGTTAGTACATACAGTACAAAGGGTTAGATGACCTCCCCTAGAGGCCCTTCAGCTGGGTCCTTCGGGACACTGACGGGAATGGGAAGCGAACCAACTACAAAGCAGCTGCCCTCAGCAAGCACCTACCTATTAAAGTGCACATGGTTGATGATAACACTTGCGCTGTTTCAGCTGAGTGTCACGTTTCTTCAGAGAAATGGACTCCGTAATAGATTTTTTTTTTTTATCATTAAGAGACTTCGTTCATAAGCAGTTTAGCAGGGGCTTCTGGGGGGGGGGAAGTAGCCAAGTCAGCAGGGCTGGAAAAAAGTGAGGTCATGGGTCAAAAGATCAGCTGACGGGGAGGCTTGGAGCCACATTTGTTTTGATGTGTTGTCATTTCGGACATGAAGGTGGACAAAGGTTATTATGTCTTTCTTTCTTCTGTCTACACAGGAATACATGTTGTTGATTTCACACCTTGCGTTTAATATTCACTCCTGAGCTTAAGAACGGCCATTATCCTTTAAAGATGCAACCAAAAGTAATTAACATAACAATATTTAAAAACAGCTAATACCGAAGAATATAACAATATATCACAATTGAAAACACTGCTATTAAAGTTGGTCACATTATGTGGCCTGCCCATCCCCTGCACACTGTATACGTCCATCATATACTTATCGGTTAAAGTTGTAACTGCTCTTTGTTGCTTTTTCTTTGTTTTACATTTTCATGTCATCTGTTAATCATCTCATGTAGCTTTGAGGATTTAGATATCAAAGGGCCTCTGTGACATGCAGCTAACTGCTATTCAGCCTAATAAGAGTCACATTTGTATTTGTAACATTGGTTACTTTTAAATCTTTTCAATAAGAAAATGATTTTCTGATCTAGCCATTTGTTATCTCTGTCTGGATGGTAAATTGAGGACTTATAATTGTTTATAAATCTAATTTTTATTTTCATTGACGACATTTCTTGTAACCATCTTAAATGATTTGTTTTTTTGACCTTTGCCTGTTTGGTCCCTCTTGCTGCATCATGATTCACAAAGCTGCTTCTGTAACACCGGTGAATAAAGGCGTGAAATTTAATTTAACCTCCAAGTATTACCTCTGGGACTGTGAAACTCATTACAGAGCACCATGTAATTTTGTTATCAGGCATTGGGCAGCCTGATACACTGCTGCCATCTAGTGTAACTTCATAGCTCGGCTGCAGACAGCTAGGCTGGGGGAAAAAGTACTTCACATCTCTACTTATTCATGTAACAGTTAGGAAGTGAAATTATACATAAACAGGAAATTTATTTAGCCCATAATTAGAGATGAGAATCCTTCCTTATTACTACTGGAGACGCCCTCACACTGATCACTCATCTTGCCCGACATATGAATCACAGAAAAACATTTGCTAAAAGATAGAAATTTACCAGGGAACATTTTCCAGAAGTGAAATGTTTATTTCAAACTTCCAAAACTTCTACAGTTAAAAAATTACCAGCATGTATCTTTCCCCCATTATCATCACAATCTGTGGCGCTCTTTACCTACACTAATTTACACATCAACAGTTTAAAATGTATCAAAATCTAAAAATTCCCCGTTACATCTGAAAAAACAAGGCAACTGAACACTGTACCCTTCTTGCTTTACAATACTTTGTTTTGTTTTTGTTTTTTAAACAGACATCATACTTATTCTGACAACATACAGTATAAGTGGCATTCTGGTATGAACAACGATGACGTATGAACAGTGACTGATGTATTAAATGTGAAAAGCAAAATTTACTGACAGTAAAGACGTTCTGACGTCACAGGAAAAACAAAAATAATGTCAATCTTTCCAAAAATATACTGTTTAAAGCCATTTCCTTAATGAGTCTTAAGGAAGTTGGTATTCTGAGGTGGATTTGGATTACAGTGTGGCAACATTATACACTGACACTCGAACAGTAAAATATAACATTAAAATACAGCTTTAACAGGTCAATGATCATTCAAACAGCCACAATACTCTTATATCCAGTTTCAATGTGTGGCTTGATTTAAATAAATAGAAGTTTGATTTGTATGTAAAAGGCTTGTGTTAAAAATGTGACAACGACAGACTAAAATAAAGAGAGTTTCTAAATAAAGTTAAAGGTTGCCAGTGAGGGCCGAGTCCATGAGGTCATCATCTTCATTTCTCATATACATTGGACTGGGCCGGGATGGACGCTCTGAGCCCAGCATAGACAAAGATGAATCTGAAGCCGAGATGGGCGACCGAGACCAACTGTCTGCTTTAATTGGATGCGAGGACGGCCCCATGGACATTGATGACTTCTTTTTCTCTTTGTCCCTGTCCCTTTCTCGGTCTCTGTCCCTCTCCCGTTCCCTCTCCTTCTGCTTCTTCTTCTCTTTCTTGTGTTTCTTGTGCTTCTCCCCTGAGCTGAGGGGGATGGAGCTCATGTAGTCCTGGGGGGGAAGCGGGCGCATGGTCTGGTCGTCGTCTGAGCTGGGGCTGTTCTGGTGGGACTTCTCGGCCACAGAGCTGCTGCCCGACTCGCTCTCACTGTCGTGGTTGAGCGGTGTGTATCCTGGTGAGCGGCTGTGGCTTGGGGAGGAGCGGTCATGCTTGGGAGTTGAGCCGCTGAAAAGGGGGGATGCTTTGAGGCTAGAAATTTGGGGACGCATAGAGTCACCGGATCCCTCCCCTGCTTTCTGAAGGGTCACTTTGGCCTTGATGCTTGGTGAGCCACCATCTGGTTTGCTAATGATAATTTTGGCCAGACCAGTCGTGCTTACCCCTCCTGTTTTTGGGTCCATCAGCTTTTTATCACCACTGTTCCCTCCAGAAACAGATACTTTTGCTTTTGCCTCTTTATCAGATTTTTCCCGCTTATACTCCCCACTTTGGGAGGATGAGGCATGCTTGGAAGGACCCATGTTTGAAGGTCCACTACTGGGAACATTTCCAGGACCACCACCAGGGGCAGAGGAACCAGTTCCCCCTACTGGTGGCCCAGCCTCACACCCATCCTCCCCCACTCCGCCTCCGCCTACACTCTTCAGTTTGTCTATGACTGCCGTAAGAGAGGGCTTCTTGTTTCTACTGGGAGACTTCCCTTTGGCGTTGGGATTATTTGCATTGTTTTGACCAGCCCCTCCACTGCTTCCACCTCCACCCCCACTTCCTCCACCTCCTCCCCCTCCACCACTGCCTCCACTTCCACTTCCTCCCCCTCCTGCCCCTCCGCCCCCTCCACTTCCACCTCCTCCACTACCATACTGAGACTGGGATCCTCCCGAGAAAGTCATTGAACCAGATGAAGAGGAGGAGCTGGAGGATGACGAGGACGATGTGGAACCAGAGGAGGAGCCCCCACCCATTGGCTTCTGGGAGCTCATGCCTCCACCAGAAGAAGACTTGGACCCTCCTGAACTGCCACCTCCTGAGCCCATTGGTGATTTAGCCTTGGAAGAAGGAGGTGTTCCTGGAACCTGGGACTGCTGCATTTTCATAGGGGAGGACAATTTGTCACCAGAGCTACTGGAGCGGGAGTGAGAAGGGGAGATGTTGGGTTTTATGTTTGGATTCATAAGAGACCCAGAAGGCTTCCCCCCTTGAGGTTTAATTTTATTACTACTTCCAATCCCCCCTCCACTACCTCCAGGTCCAGACAGCCCATGTTTAGTGATGGGGGAGGATCCCGGTTTCCCGACACCCATTCCTTGGGAGGAGCCTTTAGACTGGGATGGCCCACCTCCACCCCCTACTCCGGCACTTCCTGGCTTGGAGCTGTTGCCTTGTGTCATGGAGCCTTCTTTGGACTTAATCTTCCCTGAGGAAGATGAGTGAGAATGATGGCTTTTGCTGCTGCTGGTTCCCCCTGTTCCTCCTGTGCTGCTTGTGGCTGAGCTGCTGGAGGTGTATACACTATGGGATGAAGTCTTCCCCCCAGTTATGGTCCCTTTTGGGATCTGAATTGTGATTTTGGGAATCGGAGGTGTGGCACCACCCGGAGGCGTTTGTGAACGTCCTGAACTACCAGGGGACTTGGAGCCTCCTCCACTTATACTTCCCCCAGAGCCTGAGCCACCACTAGGAGGTGTGTATGGTCGTCCACCTGAGCTGTGAGAAGGCGACTTTCCATCAGGGTCCAGCTTTTTGCGTTTGGGAGGCTTATCTTTAGACTTTCCCTCACTGGATGGGGTCCTGCTACGTTTGACCTGTTTGCCCTCTGTTGAACTGCTCCCCATTCCCATCCCAGAACTGCTCCCTCCGCTACCCCCATTTTCATCCTTTGGCCGCATGAGTCCCTGTTGCTGTTTAACTTTGGGTTCTGCACTTTTAAAGTCACCGCAAGCCGCTCCGAGGCCCATCATGAGGGGGCTCTGGGACCCTCCGCCATGTGCGTCTCCCAAATCGGGAGCCTGCCCCAGAAGCGGTTTACCACCACCACTGTTGCCTCCAAAAACTATTCCCATATCAAAAGGGTCCTTCAGTGAGGGCTCTGGGGTGCTCTGCCCATGTGGAGTGGGATTCTGAGGCGTTCCTGATGGAGTGTTTTGCTGGCTGCCTCCCCCAAAACCCTTGACCAGGTCCATGTCTGCATCGGCGCTTGGAGAGCTGTCATCGAAGTAATTCTGCGAGAAGGTATGGCCTGAGGTCAGGAGGTCCGGGTTGAAGTCAGCAGCGTCAGGGAAAAAGTTGGTGGAAGAGGAATCGCTGGTGGGAGTGGCAGCAGTTGCAGCTGCCTCAGCAATCAGATCAGCAGCGTCCGTGAAAGGATTCTCATTGCTGTTGGTATTGAAAATGTCTGCTGAATCAAACACTGCGCTGCCCTGGCCAGAACTGGAGGAGTCACGAATGGGAGTACCTAGGGGGCCTCCATCCTCCCCACCACTGCCCATGGGGTGCTGCCCATGGCTGCCACCACTGCCTTTGCCTGTCTGCTCAGGCAAATCTGACAAGATTTCTGTGATATCAGGTCCAATGCTATCAGAGCTAGAGAGGCGGACCATGCGAGGTGGTACGGTACCTGGTGGTTGCTGTTGCTGAGACTGGACATGAGACTGTGAATAAGGCATGCCGGGGCCAGAGGGCGGTGTTCCACATTGGCTAGGTGCTGGTGTGATACTATGGGGCGTGTCTAAGCCATCACCAGTCAGGTTTACATCAAAGATAGAATTCTGAGCATCCACATCCATAGAGAGGAGCTCACGATGGAAATCATCTTCATGCGTGACTGGATGGTGCTGGTGGTGCTGCGGCATGGAAGATGCTTGTTGAGATTTCATGCCTAAACCACCACCTGGAGCAGTGCCAGACAACACGCCACCCTTTTCTGATGTCCGTGGGCGCTTTTTCTTCCCTTTTGTGCTCCCTCCAGGGCAGTTTCCACTCATGCCTTCTGTCCGTGGGGAGCCGGATGAAGAATTTTGCCTCTCTAATGGACTAGAACCATACAGTGTAGCAAAATCTTGGGTGGGGTTGTCTTTCAACAAATTCATCAACATAGGATGATTCTTGGTGTTGCTGGCAGGGGACGATGTTGGCGGTGGAGTTTGGTGGGGAGGTGGTGCATTCTGGGAGCTGGGACTGGAACCCACACTTCCAGTTATCTGTAATAGACTTGTGAGTATGGGATTCTGGGTGACTTTGTTGTAGTCATCAGTATGGCCCTGACCTTGCTGTTGTTGCTGATGCTGTTGCTGCAACTGTTGCTGCCCAGCCACCCCTCCTTGGGTTAGGCACTCTCCTCCTTGGCCCTGCCTCTCCGTTCGGGAAATTCCAAACAGAGAAGTAATCGGACCTGTAAAATTGGGTCCCCCGGGGGGTCCTCCTGTGGGTGTGTTGCCCCCTGTGAGCCCAGGCAGCCCCATTGGGTTAGTGCCATCACCTGCTGCCATGTTGTAGGTGGGACTACCAGAGGGTGGCAGATTATTCTTCACCATGATCTCCACCGTCTGTGCAATTAGTGAGAGAGCTGGAGTGTCTGCCTGGATGGTCTCTGCTTTCCTCCGAATGGCCCGCATGGTAACAGGGATGGACATGCATCTAGGGGAGGGAGGACACAATTTCCTACATTACTACTGGAAAACATATTGTCCAAATGTATGTATTCAGAGGGAAATAACAATCTCACCTCTGGACCACTTTGGTGATGAATTCATCAGTGCAGATCAGAGCATCTGACAGTCCTTTATATAGTTTGCAGGATACCTGTCTGGAGTCAATCACCTCCATCACCACTAGGGGTCAAGTGGAAAAAAGGGCTGATTAGCCACAGACTGTCACTGAAACTTGACTGTGACATCACTAGCACTCGCATTAGTATCTACATATCATGCATTACTGAGATGTAGCAAACGTGAGCGCTCACCACAGACTAACGATTCATTGACTGGATGCTGGAAAGAGACGCTGAAACTCGAGTCGGTAAGAGGGCATACTTCAAACTGAAGCAGGCCTGCACTGTCTGGGGGGGGGGACAACAGCAGAAATGCTACACTTGCCACCAAAAAAAAATAATACAATAGCCAACAAATCAGAAGCCATATGCTCACCTTCTTTGATGGAAGTTCGTTTAACACAGCTGCCAATCAAAGTGTTATAGGCTGCCTGGTGCCGGATGATATCCAACAGGACTGGCACTTGTCCTGGGTGGCGAAAGGGGATCTTAGACACCAGCGCTCCTTGGAGGGAACGACCATCTTGCACCGGGGCATCACCATTCAGAAAATAACAGTGCTGCTGATCTGGCAACACCTGTGAGAGAATGAAGACAATAAATAAAGACAATTTTTTTTGTGTGTGTGTGCATGCATATTCTTTTTTTTTTTTTTAACTTAATAACAAAAGCAGCAAAAAACACCATTACATAACAAGACAGCAGAGAGAAGTAGAGTAGTGGTGTCACTCATAAACAGAAAGCAGAACAAAGGGTAATATGCAGAAAATTGCTGTGATAGTAATCCTGATGAAGAAGCTCTCACAATAATTGACAGGTTAGAAATGTAATAATGAAATAATTATACTGAATTTAACGTAACTGACAATAAGCCCAAAACAGAGCAGATTAGAGTTCCAATGAGTGACCAAAGTTACGAGAAAAGCAATGAAAAGAAAAAGTGAAAAGGTTGGCCTTTTACGGCCTGTATAACATTGCTCTAACCACTGAACAATCACATAACGATAAAGTGCTTGTGTGTGTCTGCTCACAGAATAGAAGTGCATATTATGTGAGGGCGGCGGTGTGGAGCTGCCTTCCTCCAAGAGCTGGAGCTGGCTCTGGACAATTAACTGGTAAAGAGGTGAGAGGCTGGGTGAGGTCTCAAACACTGGGATCGCTGGGGGGGGGGGGGAAATAGAGGTTTAAGTTTAAATCATCAAAAAAAAGTCAGTCATCTAAGGACATATTTATGAATTAAGAATACAGTGTTCCTGTGATGCACTCACAAGTAGCATTTCCCATCCTCTGAATAAAGGACAGTGAAAAAGGCATGGGGCGGTTCATCTTGAGGAAAAAACAAGCTGGCAGGTCCACGCAGTTGGAGTTAGTCACAGTGGAAAAGGACGGTGTCCTGAAATGCACCGAAAGTAAAATCATCAGTTGTCTCCCTTTTTTCTCAACTAGCTCTGTGATAGGACCACTAACATAATACACTTTCTTACCCCTTGTTGTCCACTGGGTGGGATCCAGTGATGAGTGGAGCGATTGGGAGCTTGTAAATGGCGGAGGTTCCCTCGATTGTCACGGAGACACTGGCACCCAGAGAGCGCGGAACTGCAAAAAAAAAAAAAAAGTGCCAGAGGTCACACAAGGATAACTGCAATCCCTCAGCAAATCACATGGCTAGTGGCTGGTGGATATTCCTTTGCTCCTGTGGACACTTGTCGTCCACGTCCTCCACGCACTTACCATTGTTGTCTGTTAAGTTGAGCTGTGTGCCTGTTCCCTCTTCAAATATGTCATAAGGGGACACATAACACTGAAGAGTAACAAGATGGCCACCACTCCTGGCTGTCAGCAAGCCCACACTGCCATGAAGAATAGTCTCCACTGTATTTGCATTGGTTGCTAACCTAGAAAAGACACATCAATTACAAATCATTTGAGAAATGCTCAAAGTTGGCTTTTTACTCCATATTTTCAATTGATACTACGAGTTAAGTAAATGTATATTTTACGCAGTGCACTGATTTATTACATAGGATACATTCTTTTAATATTAAACCCTCAAAAATGAAAAGTTCCACCCTTGCTACCTCTCCTAAGATTACCTTTAATACTCTGATTAGGACTCTCTTCCTTGCATAACTCTGTGAATGATCACAGTGCTCCTTCAACAATCAAATGAAATTTAAAAAATGTACATTTACTGTTAGCTTCATTAGCCCACAGCATGACATCATATCCCACACAATACTAAAGCTGATGTGCAAAGTAACAAAAAGAGATTTTGTGAACTTACCTAAACATGTGCATCATCTTGGTGAGATCAAGCTCCAAAGACTGCAGCGCTATATACATCTTGGTTTTCAGCTTACTGGAACAGAAGCAAAGAAGGGTAATTAACTATAACGGACACAAAAACAATAAAAAGCATAAAGATATGTGGCATCTGTGTCTTATAAAAGAACTCGTCTTTGATCGGGTCTTCTGGGGATTCACATTTTCACACAAACGTGAAGGAGAGAGATGTTCATTTTTCCTTTAATGGAATCGATGGGTTCACCATCAAGTCAATCTATCATTTGTGTAAAAAAACAAAAGTCCACTTACTTGTCTCCAGGGAGCTTGTATAGGCCGACCAGTCCCTTCAGATGTTTGGAGAACTCTTCAAAGTTCTTTTCCCTGATGACAAGCAGGAGAAGAGGTGGTTGAGACAAGTATTTCTCACAGACGCCAGCATTAGTCCACAAAATAAAACTAAGAAATTCAACACTGAAGTCTGTGTATCAGATGGGAGTGTACAGTAAAGTGTGCGGTTTCTACTCACCTTAGATGCTGAATCAGCTCGGGACAACTCTGTAGCCAACAAAATAAAGGAAAAAAAGGATTTAATACACTCATTGACAACGCCTTTAGTAAAGGTGGATGAATGAAAATAAATTGAAGGGTGGAAAGGTATTCAACTTCTCTTCAAGGACAAAGACTAAGAGAAATTCTTAAAAATGTGGTAAGCTAGTATAAAATTCATAGTAAGCAATGACCAAGCTTTGACTCATGAGCCTTATAGAGAAATATGGAAGTTAGAGTAGACTGACCGTGGGGTTTTCTCCCTGATGAGCCACCTTGACATCCACTAGCTGGCCAGTGGTGTCCAGCTGCACTTCCACATAGAACATGTCCGATGTGATGTAGCACTCTGTCCCTGATGGGCTGAGGTGGGAGCCCAGCCTGCGCAGGTGAGACAAACAGAAGAAGATGACTGAGACAGACAGAAAACACATTCAATTTCCTTGTGTGTGCGGGAACAGCCACTCATCTGTTCCAATTTAGTCCATTTAGAAATGGTTTTAGTGTATTGGACAAGCAAGTAATTATCCCTGCTGACTGAGTCCACAATGCATAATTGCAAGGAATACAGTTCAGATGATAAGAACCTGCAATGTTTTAAGGTTAACCCAATCAGCGGTTCATTCTCTGCTGAATTTAGAAAAAAATAATCATCAACTGAACACCTTTCATCCCCCTCAATTTCCTGTACTGAGGGTTGCCCTCTCTATCAGTCATAGACCAGGTTAGAGTACGAGAGAACAAGTAAAAGAGAAAGAACTCACATGTTTTGTCGAGCGATGGATTCTAGACGATCTGTCATGGAGGGCAGAGATGACACTGAAAGAGGAGGCAGAGATGAGTGGGAAATTTTAAAATCACGTAATGTAACCATGTCATAAAATTGTTGCCTAGTGGTCCTTCTGTCCACAGACAAGTTTGTTTTAGGCAGCTTGGCAGTACCACTGGAATTTTCCTGGAATGTTTAACAGTTCATTTAAGTCTAAATACAGTTATGATCCCCTGTCTAATGAAAGAAAGTAACATGTTTTAATGGAAAATGCTGCCCTTGAGTCTCACCTTTCAGCGCTCTCTGCAGGGTCTCCAGACAGGTGAGCAGGAGCTGGTGACCTGCGGCATTCATCGCACCACGTTTCTCCTGGGACACAGCATGAGGAAAAACAGAGGAATAAGGGAGAAGTTGAGAGAAAAAAAAAAGTCTTTTATCAGCAAGATTTGATATTCACGTTTGTTCCACCACTTGCTTAGTCAGCACAATAGGTCAGACATTTAAATGTCATTACTATAATTTCACCGGCCTGGGAGATAAGTTATTAAAGTAAAAACTTGTTTGTGCAATGCAGTGATTAATTGCTTTAATGTATTTTAAATTGGTTAGTGAGTCTCTCTTGTGGGTACTAATGTGATCTGATGAGGGATTGTCTGGCTGTCTAGCTGGCACTGCTGGGTCTTTATGGATATTATATCTGTGTTTGTGGCAAAGTTCAAATGTTAATACTCAACTAAATAGATAAATAACTGATTATTTATTTTCAATGCAGGGAAAGAGTTCCACCCATAATGACAAAAATATTTTTTTAAGTGCTCAATTGAGAATTCAAACAGATTATTTTTTATTTTCTCTCACTGAATCATGTCTCTGTCTCACCATGGCCTGACGCACAACTTTGCAGGTCTCCTGCCATGGCCGTGAAGCGTTGTGTTTGGCATGAAGCCTCTCGAGCAGAGCAGTCATGCGACTCTGCTTTTCTGCTTCTGAAAAAGATGTAACACACATTAATGTATTTTTTACATATTTAATTTCCTTGTTTGAGATACTGTAAGCCTCACTACACCTCTACACTGATTCCATCTCTTCTCATGCAACTCCAACAACACATAGTGAAAACGATTAGTCTTTGTACTTGACATTCACCATTTTCAAACATCTCTCATATCTCTACAGAAAATCTACTAAGGCTATAACAACATGATCATAACTATGTGGCAGGATTCCCAAAATGTCACTGGAACAAAAATAAACAAGTATACAGCAAATAGCCAACAACCTCAGAACACATGTACATAATATGTATACAAGAACATGTTGAAAATTTTCCAAAGTGATGAAAATTAAGGGTAGATATGATGAACAATAAGTCACGCAAGTTTACTGCTTTTTTATGTCAGGCCAAATCAAGTGAACAGCTTTTCTTTAATTAGCCAACAAGTAGTACGTTTTACATTAATGTCTTTTTTTTTATAAAATTAGTTAAGTAAATTATTAATGGTAGGGTGTCAATAAGACTATAAGTAAGTCCCTTACTTCCTAGTAGTTTCTTGGAAAGAACCCTACAGTTTGGTGCCAATTAAGTAAAAAACTAGAGCAAGTTAGTTCAAATAGTTGTGTTAAGTGTTTCATTGAAATTGCTCCATTTAAACCCCAGTTAATATTTATTAATGTAAACTTTATACTTAATTTATAGTGTTTATTTTGAATACATCCACATTTGCACGTTTACCTACTACCTTCTGAATAAAAGTATCTTGGTTGTGATTCCTTAGATTTTCAAATGACTGGAAGTGTACTAACTGATCACTCTATTTTACCTGTCATTAGTATCAAATTATATGGTTCTTCTGTAAACTTAAATAAATAAATTTGCATTGTAAAATAAGATGTTAATCAATCAAGTCACATGACATCCCTCAAAAAACAGGAGAATTAGCAACCCGTGTTTGGCCAAAAAGAAGCTAGTGTTTTGTTATTATAAACTGTCAGAAGAGTTAGCTACTGCAGTGCTACAGTTTCCTAGTTAATATCGGGTAGATAAGCGGGTTGCACCTTTCGATTAACACAACAAGTCAAAATAAGGCAAACATATGTGATGCCAATTATTACTTTCAGAGACATTTTGTGAAATACCTAACATTAGTGCTGGCGTTCCTACAAAGTTGATGTTAGCGAGTTGCTAACGTTAGCTATTAGCCCACTGCAGAGAGCTAGCTACTACTCTACCAAAAACAACACTGCTCAGAGCCACCAACTTGTATTCACGGGCGATCGTTATTGAGTTTTTAAGTTGCCCACATACATGTGAACTCACCCACTTACAGACGTGTTAAGTCAAAGACGTAATGAACAATCGTTAGTGTTACACAGCCGGCTAAGTTAGCTGTTAGCCATCGTCAGCAAGCTAGATCATTATAATAACAAAAATCAGTAGTAAAACACGGGTCATATTCTTACCTGTTACCTCTTCGGTTTTGGCCCGATCCCCATGAGTCTGATTCCCTCCTTGCTGAACCGAGATAGAAAGTTCCCTTGCAGGGCTGCCGCTTTGCATTGAAACACCAGGCCCCGCCGCCATTGTTACCCACTTCGGCTCACCCACTTCGGTTTCCCCGCTTCGGTTCCCCGCTTCACCATCCGGGGATCCGTACAGTCTGAGCAGGGGAAAGACAAACCCACTTTCGTGGTGGGGATTTCTTTCCATTTCATACTTCAGTATGTTTTACAGACAGATGACTTTCGTCTTTAGCATAATTTCAGAATAATTTATTTCGTAGACTTATTTACTTCTGTAATTAATTTAGACTTAAAAAAATAAAACAAAATTTAAAAAAAAATCATCTTTGATCTGTAATTTGGCACATCCTCACAATTATTTCTGAATATTTAGCAGCATAATTTAGGGGGAAACATAGCTTTTGTCTCTATTCAAACAAAACCAATACCCAAATCTCTTGACTGGACTTCCTAAATTAAAGTCAATGGTCTGTTTATGACTCCAGATGGCGTGCGATCACCGCAAGTAAATGATTCATGATTTGCCAAGAGCAACTAACCACGAATATCCAAAGGAAGGTTGAAATAATCATGTTAATTGTCTTCAAAAACAGAACAATGCAGCACCTTAATGTGGTGATCGTTTTTCCCTACAAATTCTACTTTTTTATGCCCTCTTGTATGAAACAATCACATGAAGCAATAGGTAATTAAGCAGTGGATAAAGATATTTTAAACAGCAAATGCACAAACTGCCACACACACACACACACACACACACACACACACACACACACACACACCTGAGCCTATTGTACAGCTGAGCCTGTGGCAATGAGTGCTCTCTGGGGAGGATTTTCCCACCAACCATTATGACCTGCAGAAGAGAGGGAGTAGGAGTGTGTGCATGAATACATGTGCATTTGTGCATATGCAATAATATATTTGTGAACATGGGTTTAAAAACCACACACACACCCTCAAGCACACACACCCACACAGACACACACACACACACACACACACACACACGAGAGATAGCTATAGACAGCAGTGGAGATGGAGAGGGACCAGATTGGCATCGTCTGAGACAGTAGGCAGACCCACAGATAGACATGAGAAAAGAGGGGAGGTGCCGCTAT